>NC_090266.1:318377532-318655032 GCF_040414725.1 Anabrus simplex | reverse complement strand
AAAGAACATAAATGGAAATATTTACTCCTACCGAAAAAACATTTCAAAAATATAGAGATTATTGTACAATACACGAAGTTATACTTGGGAGAATAAATTTACAGAACCATTTTCTTTTTACTTTGTGACAAATATTTCTTACCTCGTAAGATGTTAATTCCTCTTCCACATCCACTTAACTTAAGGAGATTAAAGAGATTCTTCATTCCTCTCTCTTGTAATATGTCCAAAACTGTGTCACCCTAATGGCACCTTTTGAAAGAAAAAAATGGAATGTAACACATATATTAATGAACGTAAATCGATTATTCCAAAACTCCATACCAAATATAAGTACACACACGTAGAATGTCGCTAGTCAGATCAACTTACTGAATATCATAACGTACAAGCTACTAAGAAATGCCAGTCATCCGGATTTTCGACTTATAACTTAATCATATTATAATTATTCTTACAGTGACAAACAACACATCAATCTTGTGTAACAGAAATTAGATTAACTCTTAATCACCTAAACCCTACAAAACTACAGAGTAACTTTACGCTTGAGCTATAACACTGCATTATCCTAACATTATTCACAAAATACCTACAATTCATTCCTAATTTCAGGTTGCCACACGAAGTGTAACTTTATGTGCCCAATCAATAGATCAGCCTTAAATTAGTCAGTTGGGATATTCCGTAAAAGGATATTTCTTGACGGTATTAGCACAACAATGTTTCGAGAGTCTTGTCGTCAGTCTCGAGAGTCTCGAGCAAGATCATCATTACCCATGCCTATTTCAAGAAACTCCGATCTGATATTAAACAACGCTCTCTGGGTTTTCGTCGAACAGGACGGTCGAAAGCGCCGTTGATTCCATTGTTGGATGAGCTTGAGAATGGTCGGCTGTTGAGAGTGCTCTTCCATTATTGTAGTGATAAAGTAGTTAAAACCTACCGAAATTGTTTAATTTTGTGTGTTTGTGACCCATTTAGTGCTATTTATATATACACTAGGCGTTTAGTGCATGTTGGTAGAAACCGGGAATAGTAATATATATTTGAATTTTATATCAAGTAGTTCAGTTGGTGTTAAGTAGATTACATTTTCTAGGTTAAGTAGGCCAGCTTTGTATACTTCGTTTCGAATTTAGGTTTAAGAAATAATTTAGTAATACCCGGCAATATCCTTTTTTAATGTTTTTTAATATCTGTAGGTTCGTTGCTATAATACTTACAAAGGCAGATTATCAAAAGGACAACAGACCCGGTATAATAATTTATAATTTCGTGTGGATATTTCTAGCCGAGTGCAGCCCTTGTAAGGCAGACCCTCCGATGAGGGTGGGCGGCATCTGCCGTGTAGGTAACTGCGTATTATTGTGGTGGAGGATAGAGTTATGTGTGGTGTGCGAGTTGCAGGAATGTTGGGGACAGTACAAACACCCAGCCCCCGGGCCATTGGAATTAACCAATGAAGGTTAAAATCCCCGACCCGGCCGGGAATCGAACCCGGGACCCTCTGAACCGAAGGCCAGTACGCTGACCATTCAGCCAACGAGTCGGACAACAGACCCGGTATTTCGTATAGATATCCGTTCAAACTACCACGAGACGGCTGTAAACTTCGATTTTAAAAAAGTTAAAGAGAATATACGGTATTTCACTGGAGAATTACTCAACATTCTTTTTTATTTTTGACGATTATTTGCTGCATTTCGACCAGATAAAAGATAATATAGTAGTTAAATAAATAAATACAAGAATCAGCTGATCACCGTATTCCAATAATTTGTAGTCCTAAGTCCCCGGCATATTTTGTACTTTGCACCTTTGTTTACCGGTACCATATTCATCGAGTAAAAGTTAGTTAATCACATCCCATATCCCAATAATATTTGCAATTCAAGTCCGCGGAGTAGTTTTGACAGAAGGAATTTTTTTAGAAATTATTGTAGACAACCTCTTATTTCTCATCATTTAAGGACAACGTTTATGCCCCGTTCCGCTTAGTAAGGAAAACACTAGTAATCCACCAGCTGTAAAAATCATATAACCACATTTCAGTTGAAAATTGTATTGCAGATACGGTGTATTAGATAATACCTTGCCTGATATATTCGTGTGAACATAGTAGGATAAAATAGCACTAATAATAATCTGTCTACGCATTTAGCTTTGTTGATAATCTTTGAGTAGTTCTTGCGAATTTCAAACTTGAAATTTTCATTTCTGTTTGTGCTTACAAATAACATATTGTAATCAGGATACGCCTGAACGTAGTTTAAAATTATCGTAGTGTATTGTAGTATCTTATTAGATACTTATTCTATTATTGTAAAATATTTCTGTAGTATAGTAGAATTATCTGTAGAAACTCCCTTACAAGAATTCTGTTGTAGTAATTAGGATTGGCTTAGCTGCAGTTTAGAATTGTGTAATTCTTGTGTATTCCTTTCGGTATTCAGTAGTTAACGGCAGTTTTTATCCTGTTAGGGTTTTGTAGGATAAAAATATAGTCCGACAAAGTATTATTGTACTGTAGCAGTATATTAATTTATTTACTTTCATGGATAGTTGGGTACAACCCTAGACAATATTACTTTCCTTTCATTTTTTGCACAGAATAAGTTATTTTATTTTCCATTCCCTTTTCATTTTTTCGTAAAGAATGACTAAGGAATGCAAGTGTAGGAACTGTGGGTGTGGCCAGGCATTAATGACTATGAAGAAGGAGTCGGAGATATTGGGGAGATAATTAGGATTCTCTCAGAAGACAGGAAAGGAGGTAGGCACCCTCAAACAATGTACAGGGTACATTAGTTGTAAAAGTGGGATAGGAAGGAAAGGGGAATTGTAAAAGACAGGTGGTCTAAAGTTTTAAGTGGAAGGAGATTGCAGGCTAAGGGCTCTATTCAGGATCAGACTTCCTAGTCCATATTTTTGTCCAATTAAGACGAAACTTCACACATAAATGGACATATTTCGACCTGGCACTGGGTCATCCCCAGTAAGACGCGTATAATGAATTTAAAATATAGGATACACACAAAAATGAATGTTACTTAAAATGATTTTTAATCAGCATGAAAGTTTGAAAAACTGTGAAATATTGATCGTTAAAACAGTCTTGAACTGGAGGTCTTTCTGTTTTGGTTCAACTGGTCTCTGTCTGTAAAATGGATAATACAAATCGAATTAAGTTTGAAATGTTGAACGTTAAAACAGTTTTCAGCTGGAGGTTTTCGTGTTTAAATGTGTTTGTCCTCTAGCGTGGTACAAATGGAATTTGTATATTGTTGGCTTAGTTGTTGTGCTCCGACATGGGCTAATATACATATGCATTATTGAAGTTGAACCGTCTGAATTTTAGTCTGTAAAATGGATAATACATAATCAACCGTAATTTGATTTTTATAATCCCTAGACCATACTATATATTTTTGTCCAATTAAGACGAAACTTCACACATAAATAGACATATTTCGACCTGCCATTGGGTCATCCAAAGTAAGACAAGGAGAGTGTGTATGCGAGGATCTTCAAAAGGCAAAAGTATTCAGTCAGCAGCATATAAAGTTTGTTGGTTACAAGGATAATGTTCAGATAGGGGACGTGAGGAATACTAAAGAAGTATTAAAATTTACCTATTATAACAATGACATTTACAGTAAGATACAAAAGTTGAAAACTAGAAAAGCAGCTGGAGTTGATAAGATTTGTGGGGATATACTAAAGGCAATGGGTTGGGATATAGTACCATATCTGAAATACTTATTTGATTATTGTTTGGTTGAAGGAGCTATACCAAATGAATGGAGAGTTCCTATAGTAGCCCCTGAGTATAAAGAAAAGGGTGATAGACATAAAGCTGACAATTACAGGCCAGTCAGTTTGACATGCATTGTATGTAAGCTTTGGGAAAGCATTCTTTTTGATTATATAAGACATGTTTGCAAAATTAATAACTGGTTTGATAGAAGGCAGTTTGGGTTTAGGAAAGGTTATTCCACTGAAGCCCAACTTGTAGGATTCCAGCAAGATATAGCAGATATCCTGGATTCAGGAGGTCATTTGGGCTGTATCGCGATTCACCTGTCTAAGGCACTTGATAGGGTAGATCATGGGAGACTACTGGCAAAAATGAGTGCAATTGGACTTGACAAAAGAGTGACTGAATGGGTGGCTCCGTTTCCAGAAAATAGAAATCGTCGCCATAAGACCTATCTGTGTCGGTGCGACGTAAAGCCCCTAGCAAAAAAAAGAAAGAAAATAGAACTCAGAGAATTAGAATAGGTGAAGCTTTATCTGTCCCTGTAAAAATTAAGAGGGGAATTCATCAAGGCAGTACTATTGGACCTTTATGTTTTCTTATATATATCAATGATATGTGTAAAGAAGTGGAATCAGAGATAAGGCTTTTCGCAGATGATGTTATTCTGTACAGAGTAATAAATAAGTTACAAGATTGTGAGCAACTGAAGAATGACCTCGATAATGTTGCGAGATGGACAGTAGGCAATGGTAGGATGATAAACGGGGTTAAAAGTCAGGTTGTGAGTTTCAAAAATAGGAAAAGTCCCCTCAGTTTTAATTACTGCGTTGATGGGGTGAATGTTCCTTTTGGGGATCATTGTAAATACCTAGGTATTAATATAAGGAAAGATCTTCATTGGGGTAATCACATAAATATGATTGTAAACAAAGGGTACAGATCTCTGCCCGTGGCTATGAGAGAATTTAGGGGTTGTAGTAAGGATGTAAAGTGAGAGAGCATATTTGTCTCTGGTGAGACCCCAACTAGAGTATGGTTCCAATGTATGGAACCCTCACCAGGATTAATTGATTCAGGAACTGGAAAAAATCCAAAGAAAAGCAGCTCGATTTGTTCTGGGCAATTTCCGACAAAAGAGTAGCGTTACAAAAATGTTGCAAAGTTTGGACTGGGAAGACTTGGGAGAAAGGAGACGAGCTGCTCGACTACGTGGTATGTTCCCAGCTGTCAGTGGAGAGATGGCGTGGGAGGACATCAGTAGACGAATAAGTTTGGATGGTGGCTTTAAAAGCAGGAAAGATCACAATAGGAAGATAAAGTTGGAATTCAAGAGGACAAATCGGAGCAAATATACGTTCAGAGGAAGGGGAGATAGGGATTGGAATAACTTACCAAGGGAGATGTTCAATAAGTTCCCAATTCCTTTGCAATCATTTAAGAAAATGGTAGGAAAACAACAGATAGGGAATCTGCCACCTGGGCGACTGCCCTAAATGCAGATCAGTACTGATTGATTGATAATTTTGTACAATTTTGTAAGAAATCCAGAAATTAGGTTGAGGCAGATGCTGAGGAAAGTATAAGAGAAGGAGAAGGGAAAGGAGAAGGTGGTAGTGATTGACATTTGTAACAACAACGTAAGGCAAGCAGGTATAAGTGCCAAAATAGTTAGATTGGTACCAGTGGACTACTGTGTAGAAGGGTTACTGACTGGAAGGTGATTGGGTATTTAAATGCAACTATGGAATGGGAATGTGGGAAACTAGGAGTGAGATTTCTAGATCCTAATGTGTGGGTAGGAGGTAGGGATCTGCGCTCAGATGGCCTTTACCTAAACCGCAGTGGTACGTATAAGATAGACAATGTGTTTAGAAGTTTTAGAGGGAGGTACATTCAAGTAAACCGGGTGGTCTAGGGAGCGGTGATAAGGATACAGCGATCTGGAAGTCAAGTTGGGATGACATAAAAATGTTAGTGTTTAACTGTAGAAGCATTGTAAAGAAAGGATTAAATTAAGCAATTTAATAGATATATACTTCCCAGATATTGTAATAGGAGTTGAATCATGTCTGAAAAATGACATAATGGATGCAGAAATATTCTCATTGAACTGGAGGCTGTATCGTATAGATTTGAAAAGAATGCTAGGAGGGGGAGTATTAATTCTGGCGAAAGAAAAATTTGTAAGCTACGAAAAAGTTAAAAATGACAAACATGAAATTCTAGGTATAAGGCTCATTTCTAAGGATAATAAGCAACTTGGTATCTTTGGAGTGTACAGATCGGGAATGGGTAGCGCTGACGTTCATTCAGGACTATGTGATAAGATAATCAAGTAAGCGGGAAACTATATGGAAAGGTATGTGATTGTAGCGGGATATCTCAATTAACCAAATGTCAATTGGGAATGTAATGCGAACGACAGGAAGCATGACCAACAAATGGCAAATAAGTTAAAATGGGAAGGACAGCTGATTCAGAAATAGTGATGAAACCAACTAGAGGGAAGAATATTCTTGACGTGGTGCAGGTACAACCAGATCAGCTCCATGGAGTAACCGAAGTAATAGATGGAATTAATTATCACGAAGCTGTCTTATCGTAGTTAAATAAATTTGATAGACAGGAAGGTCTTAAAAGTAGGTCTATTAGGCTGCACCATGTGGCTGACAAAACAGGCATGAGGGAGTTTTTAAAAAGCAACTGTGATTGGTGGAAAACGGTAAATAAAAAATAAACAGACTCTCACATGTGTTTAAAGCAATTGCTGAGGAATGTGAAAACAGATTTGTACCTTTAAAGTTGGTAAGGAATGGTAAGGACCCGCTATATATTATAACATAGAACTAAAGAGACTAAGAAGGTGCAGATTGGAAAGAAATGGAGTTAGAAATGGCTGTGGAAGTAAGGCGAAATTGAAGGAACTTATTAGGAAATTGAATCTAGCAAAGAAATCAGCTAATGATAACATGATGGCAAGCATAATTGGCAGTCATACACATTTTAGTGAAAAATGGAACTATCTGTATAGATAATTTAAGGCAGAAACAGGTTCCAAGGGAGACATTCCAGTAATCATTAATGAACAGGGGGAGTGTGTATGCGAGGATCTGCAAAGGCAGAAGTATTCAGTCAGCAGTACGTAAGGATTGTTGGTTACAGGGATAATGTTCAGTTACAGGAGGTGATAAGTACTAAAGAAGCATTAAAATGCACCTATGATAACAACAACATACACAATAAGATGCAAAGTTAAAACTAGGAAAGCGGGTGGAATTGATAAAATTTCGGGGGATATACTGAAGACAATGGGTTGGGATATAGTACCATATCTGAAGTACTTATTTGATTATTGTTTGGTTGAAGGAGCTATACCAAAGGAATGGAGAGTTGCTATAGTAGCGCCTGTGTATAAAGGAAAGCGTAATAGACCTAAAGCTGAAAATTACACGCCAGTAAGTTTGACATGCGTTGCATGTAAGCTTTGGGAAGGCATTCTTTCTGATTAAATTAGACATGTTTGCGAAATTAGGTTTTAGGAAAGGTTATTCCACTGAAGTTCAACTTGTAGGATTCCAGCAAGACATATCAGATATCTTGGATTCAGGAGTTAAAATGCATTGTAGCGCGAATGACTTGTATAAGGCATTTGATGAGGTAGATCATTGGAAACTACTGGCAAAAATGAGTGCAATAGGACTAGAGAAAAGAGTGACTGAATGGGTGGCAATATTTCTAGAAAATAGATCTCAGAGAATTAGAGTAGGCGGAGCTATAATTAAGAGGGGAATTCCTCAAGACAGTACTATTGGACCGTTATGTTTTCTTATATATATTTTGTACCAGGAAAAGTTGTTGGGCTATTGAGCATGGGAAAGATCTCAGGTAGTGAACGATCCTTAGGAGCCGGTACAGAGAAAGGAGTTCGCAGGGTGAAATAATATGTTATTTTGCTATTGAAAATGTGTTCAAAAATCTAGGTGCAAAAATAACCCTATCTCGCATTTGACTGAGAAACGACTGGAAAATATATTTTTTCTTGTATAGTTAACCCAAAATTGAAATTCAGAAAACACTTTGTTATGAATAAATTTGAATAATAAACTTATTTCTTTATGAAATTCTTAAGCTGAATGTGGTTTCATAAGTCTTTAGAATGTTCAAAATAAACACTTGTCTTCATAAATCACTCTCATATGAAACCTACTGTCTTTTTAAATCGATGCCTAAAGTCTGTTTAAATTATTAAATTATCACACGAAAATGAATTTTCATCAACTGGCACTTGTAATTTGTTGTTAACGTAGCACTTTAAAATAATGATTTGAAAAAGTGTCTCTTCAGTAAGTCAATGATTGTCTAGTGCAATAGATTAATGTAATCACTTACTTTTACTTGTTTAAGATGCTAAATGCACTCATATCACCTGAGAGTTTTTGTAGGCTGGAACTGGTGAATGCGGCTCCACTAGCAGCAACTGGAACTCCAACGATGTTGTCGGCTCCACGTCGAACCATGTATCATCTCCAACGTCGTACCACGTTTCATGTCGCTCGCTGTACCACGTATTGCATCCCTCGTCGAACTACTTACCGCCTCCAGCGTCGTACCATGTCCCTCGTCGAGCCAGGTATTGATTTGATATGAGGCTTAACACTCGCTCAAGATTTTTTGTGGCGTATAATGTTGTGGACACACGAGAAAGTTCAACTGACACAGGATCGTGAGTGTTAACATATAGCACTGTCTGGTTAATTGAACATTCGCAAGTCAAGAATAAATAGCATTTAAAATTGCACATAGAATCACGTGAATTTTGAATCACAGTTTGTAATGTGCACTTTGAAACACAGTCCGTTATCTAACTTCAAAGTAATGCTCACTATTAGAAATAGTTATGGTTTTTATAATGAATTAAAGCACAGTCTGTAGAGTTTGAAACATATGTCGCAGTCCGAAGTATCCACAGATTTGTAAATATTCACACTTCTTAAATAACATGACTTTTTAAAGACACAGTCCATGTATAATTCAGGATATTTACACTTGAACACGATGTACTTGACGTTCATAACTCGTTGTATTGATTTCGAAGCGAAACTTAAATTTCAAAGTTTATGGAAATAATGAATGTAAGTCCAGTCTATGTCCTATACACACACGATGCGTTTAACTGTCTCTAGCTAGCACCAACACAAATCTTAAGGAAGTTATCAACGTTATTTAGCTTCACTTAAGTCAGTATATCCTAAAAATGACATAAATATCCTTAAGGTATACTCAATTGTCTGCTATCACTGTTCAAACACGAATCATATCTGGGAACATTGTTCACATTCAGCTTTGATAATTACTGAGTTTCTGATGATCAAAATACTCTAAGTTATGAGAAGTCACAGTTCAATGGTAAACACACGCAGAAGTTTCATCAAGTTCGGAGATGCACCAATAATAATGGAGTTCAAATCGTCACACGCAGTCTTTCTCCATGTCCGTAACGCTTCATTTGAGAATAAAAGAGAACAACTTAATGCACACCGAATTTTTACAAGTCCGCAACACAGCGGAAAATGTATAAGTACCCTTCGAATTTTTCTAAGTCTTTTAGCACGCAAAAATCTCATAACTCCGATGAGCATTTCGCGTAAAGCGACACGGTGACACTACCGTCTGACATGGTCGAGTTGTATATTGCAACTGCCTGTACTACTCAAGGCGAGGCTCTTATATACTGAAAGCTGGCTGGCTCTCTGCTTCATGCGAAAAAAATATGTTTCGTTTCCACCTTAATATCTCGGAAACTAATAGGTGGATTTCTTTCAAATTTTCGCTATTTTACTTTTCGGATATCAGCTTCACGCTGGTGTTCTCCATATGTTCGTAGTTAACGGCATTTAGTAGATATTAAATTTGTTCGAGTATATTCTAGACGGGTGTGTCTGCAGCACGTGGTGATTATGTCACCGAGCCTGTTCTCTGCCTGTGACGAAGCGCTCTCTCTCCTACTCCCATAACGAGCAGCTGAGTCTCGAATGTTCGCTCAGCACGCTGACTCAAAATGCTAGAGCTATCAATTCGTTAAAAATTACGAATTACAAATATAATGTTCCAGGCCGTAGGCATTCCTGGCACACGTTCCTCCCGCTCTGGGAAAAGAAAATACGGAGGATTTTCTTTACTAGGTGTTTACTCTTCCTGTTCAACATACTTCTTCAAGTTAGAAGAAGTACCATCCATGCGGGCAATTTGGTAAGCTCCATTTCTCAGAATAGAGTGAACACGATATGGTCCGACGAACAAAGGGAAGAACTTTGCATATATCCGTCGTTCTCGATTTGAAGTCGCTGGTCTACGAATGAATACCAAGTCTCCTTGATTTAAGGGCCGTCGAAATTTTCGGTTACGCTGGCGTCGCTCCCGAATAGTGGCTGAATGTCTTAACCGCGTTAAGGCTTTCTCAATTTTGACCTGTTAAAACGCGGCAACGTCAGGTGGAGTTGGGAGAATTCCACCCCTTTGTCTCTAAGGTGTTATCCCATGATGCATGCTGAGGGGAATGTCATTGGTGGATTTGTGCACTGTAGAATTCACTATCTTCTGCATGACAGGCAATACCTCGATCCATTTCCAATGATGATCACTGCAGTATATCCTACAGAATTTAGCTAATACCCTCATGATTATTTCTGCGGGATTAGCCTCGGGATGCCTTATGGAATTCATAATATGGCGGATTCCCATTACGTCTAGAGCTTGTTGAAATTCAACGGACGTGAATTGCGTCCTGTGGTTTGTCAATAAACACTCTTGTCCTCCCATCTCAGGAATGACGTTCCTTTTCAGTCTCCTTAGGATGTTCCCGGCGTTGGCTTTCTGTATGGGTAACAACATAATGTATTTTGAGAATACATCTACTACAACAATGATATATCTGTTCCCCTTGGTCGCCTTGGGGAGGGTTCCATACAGGTCGATTGCCATAATCTCTCCGGGTTTCTTCGCAATCAACGGTTTCGGAAACTCCTTCAACAGGCAGTTGTTAGGTTAGACCCGTTGACATAGGTCACAAGACAGCAAGATTCGACGCGTATCCTTCCTAATATATTCCCAAGTAAATCTTTCTCTGATGAGGCTAACATCCTTATCAGTGCCAGCATGCCCTGAAATTGAAGAGTTATGCCAAATAATAGCATTACTGATATTCGGCGGTGCATAAATTCTAGAGTGGATTTAGTCGGCTCAATATACTTCATAAGTAGCCCATCCTGGAAACAATATCTTTGAGATACATGTTGAAGGCGTGGATAATCATCATTATCATCTGGAATTGAACCCATCCAAAACCTTATCAATTCCCGACATTTGCCATCTCATCTTTGCATTTGAGGAATGTACTGCAATTTATGAAGGAATTCTTCGTCGGCGTCCCTAACTACCTCAATCTGATGAACTTGAATTAGATCAGTGGGATTGCGGCTAAGCGCATCTGCCAAGATGTTCTTCCGACCTGGTGTGTGCACTACGGTTAGATCAAACTGCTGGATGAAAAGAGCCCATCTGTGTAAACCTCTCATTAGTCATATCTGAGGACAATATGAAAGTTTAGGGTCTTATGAGCATTGCTGATCGTAATAGAATATCCATAGACAATTTTCTTCCAATACTGAAATTAGTAGACAATGGCTAAGGCTTCCAACTCTGTAATAGTATATGACTTTTCATGAGGTCTTACTTTCCGACTTATAAATGAAATGAAAAGTCGATGGTCGGGATCTTCTGTTTTCAACTGATATAATCCTGCGCCTATTCCAGCAGTACTGGCATCACATAAAGAGTGACAAATAAAAGTCAGGATAAACCAGTCGGACTTAGTTCGTGAGCATATCCTTAGTGGCGATGAAAGCTTTCTCACATTCTTCTGTCCATTTCCATCTGTTGTTCTTCATAAGAAGCTGTTGAAGAGGTGAAACAGTCTCTGTATAGTTAGGACAATGTTGAGCGTAGAATTGACAAAGTTGTAGAAATTGCCTCACATTCTTGAACCGTTGAGGTCTTGGAAAGTCCATTATGCTTTGGATCTTAGCTGGGTTAGGTTGAATCCCATTGCCACTTATTACATGATCCAGAAATAAGACGGAAGTCTGAAACAGTTGGCTCTTCTGGGCATTGATTTTGAAATGCTTCTCCTCCAGCTCTTTTAAGACTAAATGCACATCTTTGACATGTTTGTCTAGAGTCTATGATGTTATTAAAATATCATCAACATAAATCGTAGTGATGGCCTTAACTTCATCAGAAAGATGTTTCTCTAATGCCCTAATCAATACAGATCCCGAGTTCTTGACTCGAATGGTAGCGGTTGAAAACATAGGTCATATTTTCAAACATGAAGTCCGTAACAAGTCTGCTTTCAGCATCCAGGTTGATGTGGTAATAAGACGAATTTCCATCCAGGCAGCTAAAGAAGTTCATCCCATGGAACCTTCTAATTATGTCCTTTAACAAAGGAGGACGGTCCTATTCCAGTACATGTCTATCGTTAAGAGCACGATCATCTGAGCATATTCTGATACTGCCAGTTGGCTTGCCTACAATCGCCAGAGGATTAATATATTGTGTAACGCAGGGTGAGATTCTTCCATCTTTTGTCATCTTATGGATAAGATTCCTGGCTTCGTCTCGGAATTTCTCTGGGATCGGATAGGGTTTCCTCTCATAAGGAGAACATTTAAATGAAATTCGTAACCCTTTATCTCTCCCGGTTTGTCGTCAAATACACGAGAAAATGTATTACGGGCCTCTTGTTTAGCCATTTCCAATCGTAGACTGATTTCCGGGTCTTCAGGTACACTGGCTACGGATAAAACAAGTTCAGGACCGACTATGGAATTCTCAGCAATTATGGACTCTAATCCGTCCTCTTCAGGATCCCTCTCTATTCATCGCTTCGGCTGGCGCTTCCTCGCATTCAGCGAGTTTATTACAGTCACCACCGGCTTCTTCGATGCGGGCTGCTAACTCTTGAGCTTCCAAGTCTGCTCTATCCACCAGCTGTAGCTCTACAGAATCAGTGTTGTTTGATCTCACAAGATTAGCATCATAATTGATAGTTCCCTTATGCTTAATCATGAAGTCCGGTCCTAATATCATGTTAAAGTTGAGACGTGATCCTACCAGAAAGATTTGCTCAAATAATCCTCCATTAATTTGAAATTCCAGAAAAGCCTGCTTTTACACTTAATGCTTTTATCCAGGACAATTCCCTTGATTTTAACCTGTGCTACTGGCAGTAGTAGGATGTCATTGTGATTACTTAAGGATTCTATCAATCTATCTGAGATTAAAGAAGCTTGAGCCTCTGAATCAATGAGAGTTATGACATTCAAATTACCTACACGTACCGTGATGACAGGTAGTGAGCTTAATACAACTGGCCTAAGTGATTGTGCATCCTCATATAGCAGTTCGTTATCATCGATATGCCAGTTATTGATCACAGCTGTACATATGTTTGGTGGCTCGTACTCTCCTCGATTTTCAGGCAATCTCCCTATTGTGAAATCGGAGTTTATTCGCCCCAGTTAAGTTGGGATAAGGTGATTGTCGACCTTGAGGTTCGAAGTGTTTTTGATACTCCAAAGAAGTAGCTCCGTGTTCATCTGGACATCGGTTTTTCTCTCTCACGTATTCCCGAGTGTCCTTCCACCTTCCTTCTAGCTCTTCTCTTCTTGAATCTCGGTTCTCTTCTGGAGTTCTCTCCTGTTTTCTCCAAGGATTCCGGGTTCTGTAGGGATTCCTTTCTTGATTCCTCTGCCTCCGAAATCATCTGTATCTGGTAGGAGCAATATGAGTAATTCTACTCTCTTCCCTTGGCCTAGGTTCATCCCTTTCTTGAAGGATTACTTCAGTAGAATTGGTGTTAATCTCTTTAATTCTGCTGTTCTTGGAAGCAGATTGAGTAATTGCGGTGTCAAGTCTGCGTAGTGTAGCGTCTAATTGCTCCAAGATTTTAACATTAGCAGAAACTAATATTTATTGTACCTGTGGTGGGTATTGCAATGTTAATATCTGAATCAATTCTGTCAGGCAATGAATGACCTAGAAATTGTAATTTCTTTAATTGCGTTAAGAAATAATCTGAATACCTCGAAGTATTGACCGACGTGTTGTGTTTTCTAGCGTACAATTGCATTTTCACCAGGTGCTGGGTTTCAGCATCCCAGAAATATTTTAAGAGTGCCTGCTTGAAGTCATCGTATGTCTTGAAATTATTTTTAATAGCACTGAACCACGATAAAGCTTGGTCTTACAATAACTTATATACGGCACGGAGCTTTCTGTCTGCTTCAACCCTATTCTACTGAAAGTAATCTTCCACATTCAAGATAAATTCTCAGGCAGTATACTCATGACGTCCTGAGAATTTAACGGGTTTGTCACCTTGTACTTTAATAAGTGTGGTTGTGCTGTTAATGTCCCTCGAAGTACTAGGATTTATGAAATCTGTTGAAGAACTCCTTTGCTTAATCTGATTTACTTCCTCTGAAATGTTTTTAATCTTCGATTGAATAGTAGTATCTAGATTCTTGATCTCAGTCTGTAAATCAGTTTTATTAGTTTGTACGTCTTTACAAAAAGCAGCTATTTGTGTATGCGTACTATCTAGTTGTCCTGAGGTACGCTTATCCAATTCTTCCTGTGTAATCTTAATAAGTCCTATTTCATTTCTGAGTTTCCTAACGTCAGATTTTAATGCATCTCTCAGAGTTTCTTGGACTTGTGCCATTTTAATCTGAGCTTGAGAGATATTGCTCTGCGACTCTTGAAATTCGGTCCTAAGTTCCTTTAAGTCTGCAGTGAGTGACTGTACAGAATGAAGAACCTCTCTAAGACCTTTGTCAATGGATTCTATGACTTGAGTCTGTATCTCTTCCTTGTGAGTTTCAAAATTTTCAACAAATTGATACCTCATTTCATTAAGTGTAGCTTCAAGCTTCGCATTTGAGTCAGTAAATATGTTTTCTAAGTGAACTCCAAGTTCTTGAAATCGCTGCTCTAACATGGTATTCGATTCGATAAGCCTGTTATTAATGGTCCTATCATCCTCAGCAAATTCCGCTTCCAAAGTTTTATTAACTTTGGTGGTCAATTCTTCTACTTTATTATCCATTTTAGTATTTGATTCGGCCATCTGCGTTTTAATCGTGTTCATCTGTGTGTTTAACTGAGCATTAGACTCAATCATCTGAGCTTGTAATTGATCATTTTTTCTCGACCATCTGCGTATTAAGTGTGTTCGTTTGCGTATTTAACTATTTGACTCGACCATTTGTGTATTAATTCGACCTATCTTGGCATTTTGATCGTTAATACTAAGCCTAAGAGCTTCGATGGCTGCTATTAAGTTATCCATGGTGAAATCTTCTAAGTTACAACAAGCAACACAGTAGAATACAAGTTTTGTTACTTCAAGGATTTTTGAAATTGTTGTTATACTGTAAGAGTTGAACGCACTTTCTTGACTATATCTGTGACTCTTATCCAAGTCGATGTGTATCTGTATTCGGCGTTATCTATTATTATACTGGTGGCTCCAATTCAAGCACATCCACGTTCGAACATCAATCACTATACTGGCGGCTCTGATCTAGGCCCAATTACGTTTGGCGCCATCTATTATTATCCCCTCTTCTGTGCCAGGAAAAGTTGTTGGGCTATTGAGCATGGGAAAGATCTCAGGTAGTGAACGATCCTTAGGAGCCGGTACAGAGAAAGGAGGTCGCAGGGCGAAATAATTTATGTAATTTTACTAATGAAAATTTATTCAAAAACCTAGGCGCAAAAATAACATTATCTCGCATTTAACTGAGAAACGACTGGAAAATATAGTCTTTCTCGTATAGTCAACCCAAAATTGAAAATCAGAAAAATCTTTGTTATAAGTAAAGTTCAATAATAAATTTATTTCTTTATGAAATTCATAAGTTGAATGTGGTTTCATAATTCTTTAGAATGTTCAAAATAAACACTCGTTTTCATAAATCACTCTAATATGAAACCTACAGTCTTTTTTAAATCGATGCCTGAAGACTGTTTAAATAATTAAATTACTTATCACACGAAAATGAACTTTCATCAATTGGCACCTGTAATTTGTGTTTAACGCAGCACTATAAAAGAATGATTTGAAAAAGTGCCTCGTCAGTAAGTCAATGATTGTCTAGTGCAATAGTTTAAAGTAATCACTTGCTTTTACCAGTTTAAGATTCCAAATGCACTCATATCACCTGAGAGTTTTTGTAGGCTGGAACTCATGAATGCGGCTCCACGAGCAGCAACTGGAACTCCAACGATGTTGTCAGCACCACGTCGAACCAAGTATCATCTCCAACGTCGTACCACGTTTCATGTCCCTGGCTGTACCACGTATTACATCCCTCGTCGAACCACGTACCGCCTCCAACGTCGTACTATGTCCCACGTCGACTCAGGTGTTGAGTTCATATAACAAAACACTCTGTCAAGATATCTGGTGTCGTATAATGTTGTGGACACACGAGAAAGTTCAATTGACACTGGGTCGTGAGTGTTAAAATACAGCACTGTCTGGTTAATTGAATATTCGCAAGTCAAGAACAAATAGCACTTATAATTGCACTTAGAATCACGTGAATTTTGAATCACGGTTTGTAATGTGCACTTTGAAACACAGTCCGTTATCTAACTTCAAAGCAATGCTCACTATTAGAAATAGTTACGGCTTTCATAATGAATTAAAGCACTGTATGTAGCGTTTGAAACACGTTTCACAGTCCGGAGTATCCTCAGATTTTTAAATATTCACACTTCTTAAATAACATGAGTTTTTAAATACACAGTTCATATTATAATGCAAGATATTTACACTTGAACACGATGTTCTTGACGTTCAGAACTCGTTGTATTGATTTCGAAGCGAAACTTAAATTCCAAATTTTATGGAAATAATGAATGTAAGTCCAGTCTATGTCCTGTACACACACGATGCGTTTAACTGTCTCTAGCTAGCACCAACACAAATCTTAAGGAAGTTATCAACGTTATTTAGCTTCACTTAAGCCAGTATTTCCTAAAAATGTCATAAAATATCCTTAAGATTTACTCACTTGTCTGCTATCACTGTTCAAACACTAATCATATCTGAGAACACTGTTCACATTCGGCTATGATAATTACTGAGTTTCTGATTATTAAAATACTCTAAGTTATGAGAAGTCACGGTTCAGTGGTAAACACACGCAGAAGTTTCATCAAGTTCGGAGATGCACCAATAATAAAGGAGTTCAAATCGTCACACGCAGTTTTTCCAAGTCCGTAACACTGTATTTGAGAATAACAGAGAACAACTTAATGCACACCGAATTTTTACAAGTCCGCAACACAGCAGAAAATGCATAAGTACCCTTCGAACTTTTCTAAGTCTTTTAGCACGGCAGAAATCTCATAACTCCGATGAACAACTTCGCGTAACGCGACATGGTGACAGTACCATCTGACTTGGTCGAGCTGTATAATCAATCAATCAATCAATCAATCAATCAATCAATCAATCAATCAATCAATCAATCAATCAATCAATCAATCGATCAATCAATCAATCAATCAATCAATAAATAAATCAATCAAACAATTAATCAATCAATCAATCAATCAATCAATCAATACTGATCTGCATTTAGGGCAGTCATCCAGGTGGCAGATTCCTTATCTGTTGTTTTCCTAGCCTTCTCATATATGATTTCAATGACATTGGAAATTTATTGTACATCTCTCTTGGTAAGTTATTCCAATCCCTAACTCCCCTTCCTTTAAATGAATATTTGCCCCAATTTGACCTCTTGTATTCCAACTTTATCTTCATATTGTGATCTTTCCTACCTTTAAAGACGCCACACAAACTTATTCGTCTACTAATGCCATCCCACGCCATTTCTACGTTGACACCTCGGAACATACCACTCAGTCGAGCAGCTCGTCTCCTTTACCCTAAGTCTTCCCATCCCAAACTTTGCAACATTTTTGTAACGCTACACTTTTGTCAGAAATCACCCAGCACAAATCGAGCTGCTTTTCTTTGGATTTTTTCCAGTTTTTGAATCAAATAATCCTGGTGAGGGTCCCATACACTGGAACCATACTCTACTTGGGGTTTTACTAGAGACTTATAAGCCTTCTCCTTTACATCCTTACTACAACCCCTAAACACCCTCATAACCCTGTGCAGAGATCTGTATCCTTTATTTACAATCCCATTTGCGTGATTTCCCCAATGAAGATCTTTCCTTATATTAATACCTAGGTATTTACAATGATCCCAAAGGGAACTTTCACCACATCAACGCAGTAATTAAAACTGAGAGGAATTTTCCTACTTGTGAATCACACAACCTGACTTTAACCCCGTTTATCATCATACCATTGCCTACTGTCCATCTCACAACATTGTCAAGGTCATTTTGCAGTTGCTCACAATCTTGTAACTTATTTATTACTCTATAGAGAATAACATCATCCGCAAAAAGCCTTACCTCTGATTCCATTCCTTTACTCAAATCATTTATATATATAAGAAAACATAAAGGTCCAATAATACTGCCTTGAGGAATTCACCTCTTAATCATTACAGCGTCAGATAAATCTTCGCCTAATCTAATTCTCTGATATCTATTTCTACAAATATAGGAACCCATTCAGTCACTCTTTTTTCTAGTCCAATTGCACTCATCAAAGGCTTTAGACAGGTCAATCGCGATACAGTCCATTTGACCCCTAGAATCCAGGATATCTGCTATATCTTGCAGGAATCCTACAAGTTGAGCTTCAGTGGAGTAACCTTGCCTAAAACCGAATTGCCTTCTATCGAACCAGTTATTAATTTCGCAAACATGTCTAATGTAATCAGAAAGAATACCTTCCCAAAAACTTACATGCAACGCATGTAAAACTTACTGGCCTGTAATTTTCAGCTTTATGTCTATCACCCTTTCCTTTATATACAGGGGCTACTATAGCAACTCTCCATTCATTTGGTATAGCTCCTTCACCCAAACAATAATCAAATAAGTACTTCAGATATGGTACTATATCCCAACCCATTATCTTTAGTATATCCCCAGAAATCGGATCAATTCCAGCCACTTTTCTAGTTTTCAACTTTTGTATTTTATTGTAAATATCATTGTTATCATATGTAAATTTTAATACTTCTTTAGCACTAGTCACCTCCTCTATCTGTACATTTTCCTTGTAACCGACAATCTGTACATACTGCTGACTGAATACTTCTGTTCGCTCGGCACGCTGACTCCAAATGCTAGAGCTATCAATTCGTTAATAAATTACGAATTACAAATATAATGTGCCAGGCCGTAGGCATTCCTGGTACAATATATATAAGTAAAGAAGTGGAATCAGAGATAAGGCTTTTTGCAAATGATGTTATTCTGTATAGAGTAATAAATAAGTTATAAGGTTGTGAGCAACTGCAAAATGACTTAATAATGTGTGAGATGGACATTACACAATCGTATGATGATAAACGAGGTTAAAAGTCAGGTTGTGAGTTTACTCTCAGTTTTAATTATTGCGTGGATGGGGTAAAAATTTCTTATGGGAATCGTTGTGAATACCGTACCTGGGTGTTATTATAAGGAATTATCTTCATTGGGGTAATCACATAAATAGGATTGTAAATACAGAGTACTGATCTCTGCACGTGGTTATGAGGGTATTTAGCGATTGCAGTAAGGATGTAAAGGAGAGGGCATACAAGTCTCTGGTAAGACCGCATCTAGAGTATGGTTCCAGTGTAAGGGGCCCTCCCCAGGGTAACTATATTGGAGAATTGGTAGAAATCCAAAGAAAAGTAGCTCCATTTGTTCTGGGAAATTTCTGGCAAAAGAGTAGCGTTACAAATCTGTTGCAAAGTTTGGGTTGGGAAGACTTGGGAGAAAGGAGACGAGCTGCTCGACTAAGCAGTATGTTCCGAGCTGTCAGCTGAGACATGGGGTGGAACGATATTAGTAAACGAATAAATTTGAGTGGTGTCTTTAAAAGTGGGGAAGATCACAATATGAAAATAGAGTTGAATTCAAGAGGACAAAGTGGAGCAAATACTCGTTTATAGGGAGGGGAGTTAAGGATTGGAATAACCTACCAATTTCTTTGAAATCATTTAAGAAAAGGCTAGGAAATCAACAGATAGGGAATCTGCCACCTTGGCGACTGCCCTAAATGCAGATCAGAAGTGATTGATTGATTCAACACTCAACAAGAAAGGCGGAATTTCAGCCTTTCAAAAAAGTGATCCATAGAAAGCTGACTGAGATGTACAATAGGACTTGGCGGTGCATTTGACAATGCAGAGATCACGGAGGAACACTTAACAATATGTTGGATTCTTAAAGGAACGTTCCAACTGTCGTGATACCTACATAATTAGCCTAGTAGTTGGGCCAGAAATCATCGAAATTGGACGGTAGCTGACTGGGAGAACGTAATGAGGTCAGACGAATCGCGGTTAGGCCTGTATTCCAATGACGCACGTCGCTGAATGCATCAAAGGCCAAATTAATCATTTCATCCTGGATATGTGCAAGGTCAGGTTCAAGCCGGAGTTTTTTTCTTCAGAACTTTACTTTATTACTTTATTAATTAATTCCAACGAGCCAACGGCTCATATACAGGAATTGTACAATGCGATTTGTTTAGCGTCTAAAATTAATATGATACATATACATTGGCTGCACATAAATATATAAGTTGTTACAGTGAACGTTACTCTAAATATTTCCTTTACGTTAACATTACACAAAGTCTTGTAAAGAGAGTCATCTACTTACTTAGGTACTGATTCCATAGCACTTTCTTTAATTTAATTTTGAAAGAAGACAGATTGGAAACTGATTTTAAATCTCTTGGAAGATGATTATATGATTGAATGACTGAGCTCTTAAAGCTACAGTTGCCATACTTATATGAGTGTATTTGAAAGAGAGCTATGTCACCTGTTTGTCGTGTGTTATAATTATGAATATCTGAATTCAGGGTGTATTTACTATCGTGCAGGACACTCTTTAGTTTAATTTTGTGAATTAATATTGATGATCTAAAAGCAGTGCACATAGATAGGGGCATAATTTTACTATTAGCGTATAGAAATCGAGTGGGTGTGTCAAAAGGAAGATTATAGATATTTTTGATTGCTCTATTTTGTATTACCATAAGTTCATGAAGGACTGTCTTTCTGCAACGAGACCAAATTACGTTTAGGTATTGTAAGCGACTGTGAATGAGTGAGTAATA
The DNA here is from genome assembly GCF_040414725.1 of Anabrus simplex. Classification (NCBI taxonomy): domain Eukaryota; kingdom Metazoa; phylum Arthropoda; class Insecta; order Orthoptera; family Tettigoniidae; genus Anabrus; species Anabrus simplex. The sequence goes on along the minus strand of NC_090266.1, from coordinate 318,633,926 downwards.
TACTGTAAGTAGAACTTCCCTACGGACAATATATCTTAATCTTCTCAAAAGCCCAGATACTGGAGCTATCTTTTTTGCAATGTAATCAACATGCTCTACCCAGCTTAAATGTTTATCTATTATTAGACCCAGATATTTAAAATGATCGACCTCACCTATTTCCGCGTTGTTAATATATATCTTTGAATGATTAATATTTTTTATACTCGGCTTAGTTATAATCATATATTTAGTTTTATTGACGTTCATAGTTAATTTATTGATACTGAGCCACTTGTTTATTGCGATGATGTCTTCTTGCATATTTTTGATCACCGAGTCCACTTTGTCACCAGTGTAGAATACATTTGTGTTATCTGCGTAAAGCATAATTTTACCCTTTAAATTTAGAATATTTGTATCATTTATGTATATCAGAAACAAGGTAGGGCCCAAAATAGACCCTTGTGGAACCCCACATTTCACCTCCTTGCCCGGGCTCTGATAACCATTGACGGAAACAAATTGCTTTCTTCCGCTAAGGTAGCTGCGGAACCACTCTAATGCAACACCACGAATTCCAGCGTCTTCTAATTTAGATAAAAGAATTTCGTGATTTACCGTGTCGAAAGCTTTAGCGAGATCAATAAACAATCCGGCCGCAATCTGGTTACCGTCAACGCTTTCCTGAAGCATCGACACAAGATCAGTAACTACCTGTTCTGTGCTGGAATTCTCCCTGAAGCCATACTGGGATCGATAAAAAAATCTGTGTTTGTTAAGAAAAGCCATTAGTCTTACCTTTATAATGCTTTCTAATATTTTGGAAATGATGGGTAGTATGGATATAGGTCTATAGTCCCCTGCGTTACTAGTGTTCCCTCCTTTGAAAATCGGGATAACGTTAGCAATTTTTAAAGCCTGCGGTACGACCCCAGTTGCCATGGATTCATTCATTAATGTAACAAGCTTAGTTATTAGCTGTTCATCAAAACTTTTGATCATAGTAGCTGTAATCCCATCTACTCCACAACTTTTTTTTACATTTTAAATTTTTAATTATGCATTTGACTTCCGTGTTATCTGTTGGATATAGAAAAAGGGCCTCAAGCTGGCGGTTACTATTCAGATCTATGATATCATGTGTGGTTATCTGTGATGCAAGATTATCGGCTCAGCATGTAAAATATTTATTGAATTCGTTAGCAATTTCTTGTTTATCATTAATTACGACATTCCCAATCGACAGAGTTTTGCAAGTTTCTGAGCTGTGCTTTTTGTTATATATAATTTCATTCAAAATTTCCCACGTTTACTTAGGATTCTTATCACACACGTTTAATTTTTCCGAATAATAATTTGTCTTAAGTTTTCTTTTTAGGAATGTTACTGAATTTCTACATTTAATGCATTCCTCTCTCAAAGGAATATTATCTTTGTGTTGCCCAATCTTAAGTTTAGAGTGGAGAATGTTCCGACGCTTAATGAGTTTTATCAATTCAGATGTTATCCAAGGAGTTGCCACATCTACTTTGAATGCGTTTTTCTCCTTTATGGAATGGTGATTGCCTCTATTTGTGTGTTTTTTTGGATTTGAGTAATAAGGGAGTTGTACATCTGGTTCATCTTAATATCCTGGGCAGAATGTCTTGCATTCTCTGGCAGGAAATTAGTGTTATTTAAATTAATTTTATCCCTGCATTTTAAGGGTAAAGTAAAAGTGTTGTTTTGGATATAGCTTCTCTTATGTGGCCATACAGTATCTGTGATAAGGATGTTATGATCACTTATGTCATTATCTACATTCGAAACAGTGAAATATATTTTATCTGTGTTAACTGCTACATGATCCAGAAGAGTTGATGATTTGTCAGTCGTGCGTGTTGCATAAATCTTGTTACACAGTGTGAACCCATAGCATGAAAGGATATTTATATACTGTTTTTTTAAATGATCTTCAGTAAAAGTGTCAATATTTGTATCACCAATAAAAAACAAGGAGTATTGTTAGTCTGACAAAGGAAATTTTCCAAAGGTGTTAAAAATGACGTTGCATTGCCCCTTACAGGATTGTATCCTCCAACTATATGCAGACTATCTGAATTGGAATTACCAGCTAAGATGTCTCCCCAAATCTCAACCCACATTTTCATTCCACATTTTTTAAGAATTTTAAATTTCCACTTTTTATGGATAAATATCCCTGACCCACCACCCCCTTGTGTATCTCTGTGAGCAAACAAACATGAGTAGTTACTTAAATTGTAATATTTGGCCTCATTGCTTTTAACCCATGTTTCGGATATAACCAAGACATCGATTTCACCTAAGATATGGAGCAGTATTTCTAATTCGTCTAGCTTGTTTTTAACACTTCTACTGTTAATATGGAGTATTTTTATCTTATTACAGTCAGGAAGAATGTTATTACTATGAATAGCGTAGTCATGCACACTCACAAATTTTAATTCCCTCCAGTCGTAGGTATTAGTGCAGATAGTGTGGTCCGTCGGTATCGTCTCTGTCGTCATCGCCGTTTTACCGCCAAGGCCATCTTGAATGTCCATGGAGATGTCGTTTCTAGTTGCTGCTAATACGGCTTCCATTGTCTTGATAAGATGTCTTGTTCGTTATTTCGGGTTGGAGTTTGTAGATGTCATCTATGCTGGTAATACGCGTAGTCCTTCCACTGTCGTCCTTTTTAACATAAATTTTGCAGTCCTTCGTCCAAACATACTTAAATCCGTGCTGTCGAAGATCCCTTGCCTTTTTGTGGAGATATTTATTCTGGGATGTCAGGTGTTAGTTGATATAAGTATTCCGTGACTTAGCTTGAATCCCGGCATCAGTGGAGGTCAGTCTTAGTTTGTTTCTCTTTGCTGTTGGGTGTGTGATATTTTGTGGGTGGGTGTCTTTTTGTATCACGGATTGGGCCCGCTCACTGAGGTGATCTCTAATATGAACCAGCATGTTTATTTAAACATTCTGGATAATCAGGTATTGCCTTTGAGTCAATATCTGCATGATGTGTGTGCTATTGATACCCCGATATTTCAAGATAACAACAGCCAAATTCATCGGGCTGGACGTATATGTGTCTCGTTTCATGAACCCTCCTCCACTCTATTACGCGTCGATTGGCCTGCAAAATCACCTGACTTGAACCCCATTGAAAATCTGTGGGATATGTTGGAACAGCGGGTAAAACGCCGAGATCAGCATCCCCAAAATTTGGTGGTATTGCACGATCAAATTTTCAGCGAATGGCTTAACCTGGATGTATCGTACCTGCACAATCTTGTGAACTCACTTTCTAACCGTATCCAGGGGCTTATCATATCCAGAGGCGGAGTTACCTGGTGTTAAATGAGCGTGTAAAGATTTCTCCAGGGGTGACTAAATTTTTGTCCGGTGAGCCCTTAGTGAAAGAAATGTCACTAAAATCTATCAACTGAAGCAATCAACAGCTCCAATGGCGGAGGAGGACTACAAATCCCAACGGCAGAGAGGTGGAAGAACTGCCTTTAAAACTTAAATCGACACATGTCTGTTCTTGCAACGAGCGATGTTGTGGTCAGCTGAGTTCTTTGGAGACGTAGAAGAAAAAGCTGAGTAAACAATTGATAGGAATCAGCCACCTAGGCGATAGTCCTAAATACATATAATTGATTGATTGATTGATTGATTGATTGATTGATTGATTGATTGATTGATTGATTGATTGATTGATTGATTGATTGATTGAAGTGTGTCTGTACACCAGATGAGGTGCGGCTGACATATAAACTCTACGGCTCATAACCGTTGTTTTAATCTTGGAAAGGCAACAAAGCATTCCCAAGAAATCCAAGTAACCTGTGCATATTTCATGATTACGGAATCACTACTCCAGGTGTAATCGGAAACGTCAATCCACTAGGGCATTATTCCGTGCAACTTGGTCTAAGGATTCTCGAGAGCCCAGAAAAGCATGCAAGAAAGAATTGTAGCCTTCTACTGGTGATCTGTCAACTAACAGCAAACTAGTACGAAAACTAAATTACTTCTTTGGTACGCTTCTGAACGTTGGGAAACGAGAACTAATCAAAACTCTAGACGACCAGAAAATCTTAACACTTTCTCTTCAGGAACCCGATATACAGACAGAAATACGTTTGACTCGAAAATTACAGAATAAAGAGCCTACAAAAGTAAAATGTGGAAGAGAGTAATGTATAACGTCCCCCATATTGGAACTGCTTTCATAGTAAACAAGAGCATAGTGGAATGAGTCCAAAACTTCTATTCACCCTCTTTACCATAAGGTACGGAAATGAAATTATACCGGTACACTAACTAATTTTCATGCTCCAATAAATGACGATAACAACAAAAATCCTGATAAAGTGAAGCTGAGAACTCTTGGAAAACTATATCCACAAAATTCCTACAGATCTCGTCAAAGCGTTACTTGGACTTAATGCATAAGTATTGAGAGAAATAATGTATAAGAAGACTGTGGGGGAGTTCCCAGCACACAAAATAACAAATACTCGTAGAAATGAAATAAGGCTTCTTGAACTATGAAAGGCTTTTGATGTTAAACTCTAACAACAGAGTAAAAAACAAAAGACATGACGTTACCCAATCCTATACCTCGGGGAATTCCAAACTGACCACATAGCTCTCTCCGCCAAGAGCAGAAAGGAGATCCAAAAAGTAAAGGAAAAAATGGTACCAACATTGAGAATGATCATTACCTCCATCCCTCAAAATAAACACAACAAGAGAACTAATAAGAGAACTAAATTTGGTGCGAAATGTTAAGAAACAACCCAGAAGTAATCAAAAAATTGAAAGAGAAGTTAGAAAAGTACAGTATGAAGAACTGAGAGGATCTGAGAACAAAAATAACTACAGTTGCACAGGAAGTATGCCCTCTGAAGAGGGAGAAGTGGAATGAAGAATGTGAAGTTGCCATAAATGAGAGGGTGATAGACTGGAGAAGGTTGTATTCCTCTAAAACTGATGGGAATTTCCAGATTTTCAAGACAGTGCGGAAACAAACTTCTAAAACTACAAGGAGTGTGAAGAGAAATTATGAAAGAAGTCGACTCGCGCAAATTGACGAAGCACTTAACATAATACTAGTCATTTTTACAAAACATTCAAAGAGGAAACAACAAAGCATCAACCACGGAGTCTCATCTTTAAGATGAAAATGTAAAAATCGTACTAACCAACAAAGACAGTTGGAAAATTTTGGCATGTTATTTTGAAAAACTATTGAACTGCGAAGAACCTGAAGAAAGATTAGAATTCAGTCAACCACAAATGAAAACTAAACCTTCAGACCCACCAGATGAGAAAGAAATATATGAGATAATGCGGAGTGTGAAAAACAGTAAGTTTGCAAGAGAAGATTTGATTGTTCCAGTACTGTGCATAGAAGCAGACAGTAAAGCAAGAGAGGAGCTGACAAGACAAATGACAAAACATTTGGCGAACGGAGAAACTTCATGAAACGCTGAAATTAAAACCGCTCTCAGACAGGGAGATGAGATTTCCTCGATTCTTTTCAATAGTGTACTGGGATAGGAAATAAGAGGATGGAAATAAATACTTTAAAGGAAGGGGACTCCATCAATAGATAACATTATATTCAAAGCACAAATGGGTTGGTGTGAACTGTTTGGCCTTCGCTGATGATGACATAGCAGCAAATACAGTACAGACAATACGCGACACTCTGCGAGATATCGAGGGACAGCGATTAGAGCTCTGTCTAGCGGAGTTACTGAGAGTTACTGATTCTGTCATAAGAGCACGCGTATTTGTTTGTGAAGTTTTTCGGGTTATTTATCCGTTTGCATTAAGTTGACATAAGTAAATAGTAGCGTGTGTCATTCCTTTATATCTCCTGTCAATATGAGTGGAAGGATATGTGCTGCGTTTGGCTGCAATAACTATGAAGTGCAGAAGGATTCGCGGTCTTCCTTCCGTTTCCCTCGTGACAAGAAAATGTAAGTAAATACTGTGTTTGCATATATATTCTTCCAGTTACAAAGAAATTCTTATAGAAGGCCTACTTCCTAAACTTCTGACCTGCGCGACCCATATTTTAACTGGCTTAAAATATAATAAGCTTATTTTATTGTATCAGTGCTGCGTTTGTTGTTGTAGATGTGATCTGTGGGTTTCGATTTAATTAAGGAAAATGCATATGCATATGTGTGTGGTTGGTTGTGCTCGAAGTTACCCCATTTGGAATGCCCTAATGCGCTGTCAAGCACTGAAGAAAATACGGGTGATTTAAGAAATGTGATGATGATGATGTAAATTTGCTTTACCATAATGTAATGGAAATTTTGGGAAATTTTGTATGTTTTACGGCTAAATTTATATATTTTCTTTCTGTTAGTAGGCTTCAAGTTAAAAGGAAAGTTGTCCATGTCTTAAATGTAAATTCATTGAATCATGTGTGTAAGGAATGTGCCGATATTTTTATTGAGAAGTGTCCTAATGTGGTGTACAATACTTTCAAATGAGAAAAAAAGACAAATCTAGCCGTGAAAGTTCAGGCAGGTATGCTAAAGCTAAAAAAGTAATGCATAAAAAGTAATGCATAAATGAAAGATCAAGCCCTTTCACAACAGTTTATTTCACATCTTGCTTATATGTCTAATTTCAGTCTTTAAATAATAACCTGTTAAACAATTCTTCATTCATGTATCCAGAATTGCTTTAGCAACTTTGAAGTTAATATTTTAGCAACACTTTCTTTCTAGACGTAAGTTATTTATCCATTTCCGTACATACATTTCCACTGATATTTGAATTTAGCGCGAATTTTCAGGTCACGCCACTAGGAGCGCCACTTGCGAATTGTCTCCCATTTTAACAAGGCTAAATCCGGAAGTTTCGCGTATTGTCTCTACTGTATTTGATAGCAGTCCTTTCTGGAAGTACAGAGACTGCCTTACAACAAATCAAACTTCTGAAAGGGATATCAGGAAAAGATGGACTTCAGATATCTTTTGAGAAGACTAAATTCATGTTCAATGTTAGAGATTCATCCACAGTGCTAAAAACAGAGTATGGGAAAATAAACAAGTATAATACATTTAAATGACTAGATGAAATAATTCAGTTTAATAGACTTTGTAAGGAAGCAAACAGATCAAGAGCCAGAAGACTGGACCTAGCATACCAACTGACTGAAGATAGTGAAAATAAGAAGAATCTCTCAAGGAAAACTAAAATCAATCATTACAACAAAGTAATCAAACCGGAGTGTACGTATGCCACAGAATGGATGTTCTCTAAGGAAGCCGGTGAAAGAGAGAAAATCTAGGGACCATTAAAAACGGTGGAAGGGGAGCGTAAATATAGGAGGAATAAAGATCTAAACAATAACGAAAAAATTAAAAGACCAGAAAGAGGAGAATTATATATTTTTGTCACATAATAAGGATGGATGACAGCAAATCGACAAAACGGTTGTTCAGCCATATTTACAAGTGCGCAATAATGGCAACCAGTAGATTCAAGGAGTAAAATACGATATGGCGGAGATTAGAATAACAGACTACATAATACAAGTCAGAACAATATTCAGAATATTTATATAACATTTCAAGTGTTTCCAGGAGAAGGAGAAGAGAAAAGTTAATAACATCTGAACACAAGAGAGGAGGAAACAGCAAAGTGGAAGGATGAAGAACTATTGGAAGTCCAGAAAAGAAGGATCTTTCTGTGGTCTTTAGATGACCAAAATCGAAAAATCTAAATCGAAGTGTTTCCTTCTTAAAAACATAATCAGATTCTATCAAGTCGCACTCAGATATTTTGAAATAATATTTATGTTTATTTCTGTTTAATATTAAGGAACTTAGATTATGGAACTTATCTTAATAATGACCTGCATTAAAATGCCGGAAAGAGCCTCCGTGGCTCAGGCGGCAGCGCACTGGCCTCTCACCGCTGGGTTCCGTGGTTTAAATCCCGGTAACTCCATGTGAGATTCGTGCTGGACATATCGGAGGCGGGACAGGTTTCCTCCCGGTACTCCGGTTTTCCCTGTCATATTTCATTCCAGCAACACTCTCCAATATAATTTCATGTCATCTGTCATTCCTTAATCATTGCCCCAGAGGAGTGCGACAGGCTTCGGCAGCCAGCACAATTCCTATCCTCGCCGCTAGATGGGGGCTTCATTCATTCCATTCCTGATCCGGTCGAATGACTGGAAACAGGTTGTGGATTTTCATTGAAATGCTGGAGTAAAGACAAAGCAGTAACTTGATAGAATCGAATGACGTTCTTTTAAGAACGAAACACGTCAATCTTTGTTTAATAGTGTGTATTGTTATCCCTTGTTTAATAATGTTTTCTTATAGGTATGTTGTAGTATAATATTCGTGTGTTCGACAGACTGAAGAGCTTTAAAGTTACAAACATCCAGATGACGTCAAATTAAAATATTTGCACATGGTAGATGAGGCCATATTATTATTATTATTATTATTATTATTATTATTATTATTATTAGTAGTAGTAGTAGTAGTAGTAGTAGTAGTAGTAGTAGTAGTAGTAGTAGAAGTAGAATAGGATACTCCTTTTCCCAGTTACGAATCGCCAGAAACTAAGGAGAGGAAGAGTATTCACTTGGTTACGTCAAATACAGTAGAGACAATAAGCGAAACTTTCGGATTTAGCCTTGTTAAAATGGGAGACAAGTCGCAAGTGGCGCTCCTAGTGGCTTGACCTGAAAATTCGCGCTAAATTCAAATATCAATGGAAATGTATATACGGAAATGGATAAATAAATTACGTCTAAAAAGGAAGTGTTACTAAGATATTAACTTCATCTGGATAAATGAATGAAGAATTATTTAACAGCTTATTATTTAAAGACAGAAATTAGACATATAATCAAGATGTGAAATGGACTGCTGTGAAAGGGCTTGACCTTTCATTTATGCATTACTTTTTTAGCTTTAGAATTCCTGCCTGAACGTTCACGGCTAGATTTTTATTTCTTCTCATTTAACCTCCTCAGTCCGTATGTAGCATATGCTCTACATGTGGTTTTGTCTACTTACAATAAAACAAAATAATTTAAGGAAAAACGTAATAATGGTAGGAAAGTCAACTCTTAGTCCTGATGTAGCATGTATGCTACACGAATAAAACAGCTTAGTGAAACACACTAATTTTCTATGGTGAATTTTTAAAAATTATTTGAGCAAAATATAACGCATTGAATGCATCAACAGGCTCGGGACTGAAGAGGTTAAAAGCATTGTATCATCATATTAAAACACTTGTCAGCAAAAATATCGGCACGTTCCTTACACACATGATTCAATGAATTTACATTTAAGAGCTGGACAATTTTCCGTTTAACTTGAAGCCTACTAACAGAAAGAAAATCTATAAATTTAGCCTCAAAACATTTAAACTTTCCCTATAAGCAATACTTGCCATAATGCCATTACATTAGGGTAAAGCAAATTTGCATCATCATATTGTTTCAACAAAATATGTACATTTCTTAAATCACCCATATTCTTCAGGGCTTGACAACGCATTACGGCGTTCCAAATGGGTTAACTTGGAACCCAACCAGCCACACTCATATGCATATGTATTTTCCTTAATTAAATCAAACCCACAAGAGCACACCTACAACAACACATCGGTATTGAATGTTAATTGCTGCACTATGCAATAAAATATGCGTATTATATTTTAAGCCAGTTAAAATATGAGTTGAGCAGGAAGGACACACAAAACTATTTAATTATGTCAACTCGCTGAAAACGCATAAATAACACTAAAAACTTCACACACAAATACACGTGCTCTTATGACAGAATCAGTAGTTCTCAGGTCAATCCGCTAGAGAGAGCTCTAATAGCTGTCCCTGGATATCTCGCAGAGTGTCACGTATTGTCTCTACTGTATTTGGTTACGTGCCAGCCCTGTCGGTAGTTCCTGGAAGGGGCTAGTGAGTCACACGACCCCGGGGAGAGCGGGGCTTGGAGGGCGGGGCCAGCCTTTCCGTGTATTTTTCTCGTCAGCTGGTTTCGCAGTGAGTTTCTCCGAGGTCAAGGATCATAAGAGAAATAGATCCGTCACTCCTGTATAATATAGTTCACTGAGAAAACAGGTCATGGAAGCTATAGTGGCCCCTGTATCTCGGCCAACATAAGGAAATAAATACCACGATAATACCTCGTAATAGACTTGATAATAACAGTTGTTACTTTGTTAAAATTTTAATTGTGATAGAGATAATGATTGCATTTCGGTAGGAAAGTTGTATCTAAAGCTTCTCTTGTGTCTTTTACTTGAAAAGCAAATTGCAATTACCGTACTTGTATGTTGGCAATCCTGTTATAACGCTAGCTTGTATCGTTGTTTCACCGTACGCATTTTAATGTAAATTTACATCTATTAAATAATAAATGCAACAATGATTACTGAAAATGTTAATGCAATTCATATAAAACACCAAAACGCCCATATTTGCCTAAATCATGATCTAACATAACCTCATTCTTTCGTTCGTTCGTTCGATCGTTCGTTCGTTCGTTCGTTCGTTCGTTGAACCCTTCCCACGACTTATATGTATGGGAATGGAAAACAGGAGAAGGAAAGGAAGAACTAAAACACAGCATAATGCACACAGTTTATATTTTGAATTTTATTCCAAACAGTAGGTAAGACGCACAATCACACACACGTTTACTCGCATCAGCTAGGTAGTTCAATGTGAAATACGTTCATGATCATAATACTATTTCTTCACACTAAGAACGCGTATAATTATAATTTCACTCCATACTCTCAAGAAACTGGATCAAAATCTCGTTCAATGCGAAAGAATCTCAACAAAGTTTCGTCTAACAAGCACTATTACTTACCGTACGACCAAGATCCCTTCGCGCGCAACGATAACGGTGTTGTGTTTTGAATTTGCTGTACCGCGCAACTGAATGTGTACTAGCTGAAGGAGATTGAGGGACCCATCTCGGAACTGCTTCGAACGCTCCCTATGAAGTGTCACCTCCCTGTGCGAGGTGCAGCGAGAACGTTCCTTCTCTAGCCATATCGCGAATATTCCGGCACACATCACCCGAACTATACAAAGGAGGATAGGTACGAACTGTCAGTCAGCGAGGGACCCAGGGTGGGAGTCAGTGTTTGGACTCAGTACTGGAGTCGTTACTGGACAGGGTGTGTTGGGGTTCAGTGGCTGGGCTGAGGGCGACAGAAGTGTTGGCTGTCGCTAGTGTCCCATCGGCATCTGAACGAGGAGTCGTGTTTGTTGTTGCTTTGGACTGTCGAGTGAGTACCTGGACTGAAGACGGCTTTTGGCTGCCGTCATTTTCCCACTGGAGTCCCCGGGATCTTTGCGAGAGTGCGGCAGAACTGCTTGCGCCTCTGAAACTGGAGGTAGTCAATTTGAACAATTACTATGAGCTACGTTGTTGTTGTTATGCGGTGTACGCTTTGTACGTCCATAACACAATAAATAGGCATTTCAGACCACTGGTTCCCTATCTCAATAAATCGGTTGTGGGCCCACTATTTTTTTTTTGCTAGTGGCTTTACGTCGCTCCGACACAGAAAGGTCTTATGGCGACTATGGGATAGGAAAGGCCTAGGAGTTGGAATGAAGTGGCCGTGGCCTTAATTAAGGTACAGCCTCAGCATTTGCCTGGTGTGAAAATGGGAAACCACAGAAAACCAGTTTCAGGGCTGCCGACAGTGGGGTTCGAACCGGACCCACTATCACCTGTTTCAATTTGACCCAAAAGGTTTGTGATACCCTGTATATGACAGGATGACAGTGAGATCCCGAGCTTATCCGACACTATATTACGATATGAAGCACCATATTATGACACTAACAGATACTGGTTTTACTGTGCATGAAGAAGTCCACGCAGAGCGATTTGGTCGTGCGGTTAGGGGCGTGCAGTTGTGAGCTTGCATTCGGGAGACAGTGGGTTCGAACCTCACTGTCGGCAGCTCTGAAGATGGTTTTCCGTGATTTCCCATTTTCAGATCAGGCTCTACCTTAATTAAGGCCACGACCGCTTCCTTCCCACTCCTAGCCCTTTCCTACCCCACCGTCGCGATAAGACCTATCTGTGTCGGTGTGATGTAAAGCAACTTGTGAAAAAAAATAAAGTAAAGAAGAAGTCCACTTCTAGCCGATCGACGGTAGAAACCACATGATAGCCTTTAGCGAAAATTGCTGATGGATATATCATCGATCCCAGGGTCCGGTTTGAAGCTCACGCCAATCAACCTCGTGAGGTCAATGATGAAATGAAGAGAATATACGATCCGACAATCTCATTCTACAACCGGGAATATTGACTTCTGGACCTAGAAATAATAGACCTGGTAATCTGTAGAGGGAGGGGGAGGGGCGGGTTCCTAAGACTTTTGAGAAATACTGAAAGAGATTCAATCTTCCTGTATCACTGATAAAGAGTGTCAACCCTGAAAAGTTCTTTCTCAGTACTAAGACACCATTTGCAACTTATAAATTGTACTGGTCTTGTTTAGTTCTTCCGGGCAACATCCGCACGGGGGAAGTGTTTGTTCTAGTCTAGAATAAATTGTATTATAAAATGTTCATTGGCTGCACGAGAGTGAACTTTCACTCGACAGTTGGCTAATAACTGACGTAAGGTGATCACTGATCATAGACATTTCTTCAGTTAATATTTTATTCGTCACTTGGCCTTTAATTACAAGTATGTGCCTGCCGATGTGTCCACCTATTTTCATCACGGATCATTTCCATTTTTTCACGTTTGTGTCTTATGTCTGAGTAAGGACGGAACTTATGCTCCCATGCGCCGAAATCGATCTTCATAATGCATTATTTAAATATATATAATGTGTCAAAAGTCAGGTGACAGCATTGTCATAGGAGATGCTGGAGTGTTGCAAGTCCACACTGACCACATATGAGTTGGGCGGGGGGAGGGGGGGGGGTGAACCTGAGGTCACATATAACCACTCCTACCACCCTCTTGGAATCCACCATCTTGAATTCAACTGAAGCTTTATAAATGGAACGATGGACGTGCGACACTTGCTTTTTTTTTATTGAGGAGTTGCGTACCACAAACCGTTTTGTCCTGTCATGAACCTTGTCCTAATTATCGTATGTTTTATATGTTTATCTTTGTAGGTATCAATGGTATCAATGACTGAATAATGGTGCCGACGAGTGAAGAATGTGCGGAAATCATCCTCATGTGTAGAAACCGGAGCTCCCGTGTGGTGGTTGCAAAGTATATTTCGTTACATCCCGATAGGGAACCCATTTCCCACAATGGTATGATAAAACTAATCAACAGATTCTGAAAAGGGGTATAATGCATTAAACTCTGCAGCTAGTACACGTGAGTTCGATTTCCACACAAGGACGATCTTCACACGCTCTTCGGTCGTCAGCACCATACCTACAACAGTAGACAGATGAAACTGGCGATAAATCGGGAACGGTACGTGATTGGACCAGACGGTTTGCGGCATTGAACTCCTCAAGAAACAGTATCTGGACATGATGTGTCGTATACCTATCGTTCCATTTTTTTTAAAGTTAGTTCAAGATGGTGGATTCCTAGATGGCGACCAGAGTGGTCACATAAGTATGTCCTTGTGTTAGCCCCACACCCCCAACATCATATGTGGCCAATGTGGCCTTTCCTATGACAATGCTGTCACCTGACTTTTAGCTCATCCTGAAATTGCTGATTTGGATGGTGGACTAATTTCGTTCTTGTAAATTACTGTCGATCTTAAAAAAAAATTCGCAGTCCTAGTGTATCACCTACCTGATATTATCATATTACGTCTCCTCCATAATCACTTCTGAATTTGAAATGATGACGGCCTTACTATATTCTTTATATTCAAGTTCTCGTTAAACTCTGCAGTTCTAGTCAGAGTCTGCCAATGCAGTCATGTCCTTTACCACAAGCTACTCCCACTAACTGAATCCTTCACCGGGCGAGTTGGCCGTGCGCGTAGAGGCGCGCGGCTGTGAGCTTGCATCCGGGAGATAGTAGGTTCGAATCCCACTATCGGCAGCCCTGAAGATGGTTTTCCGTGGTTTCCCATTTTCACACCAGGCAAATGCTGGGGCTGTACCTTAATTAAGGCCACGGCCGCTTCCTTCCAACTCCTAGGCCTTTCCTATCCCATCGTCGCCATAAGACCTATCTGTGTCGGTGCGACGTAAAGCCGCTAGCAAAAAAAAAACTGAATCCTTCCTTGTTAATTAATGTTTTTCAATTACTGACCGATGTAAAACAACAGTTAATAACGGTGGAATGTCACAACGTTGACCAACTCCCGTAACTTCTTTGAACCAACTCATTTTAGCATAGGGCCGATAAACACTCTCTTAGGCTATAAAGGCCTTAGCTTGATGCAATAATCAGTCAGGACTACCTTGTTAGTAAATCACATCCCTCCTCTTGATCGATGTTAGCAATTCGCTTGGGGCAAGCGGAAAATTTAATCTTCCCATACTGAATTTCATTCATTCTATTTTCCATCGTGATTTGTATTCTCCCTTTCGTAATGTTTATGTCATAACATCATAATATTTTTTGAGTTCCCTTTTTCACATCCCTTTTTCTGACTTCCACTGACCGATTTAAGTTTTCCAATATCAACACTTTTTCGAGAAAAGGATCAAAGCTTTCCTTGTGTATAATGAAAAGCTTCAATCAACTTTTATTATAATTTGGGTCCACCTTATTCAATACATAAAAAATGTTGCTTAGATGTAATTACAACATATATTTCAATCAGAACTAGTTTCGACGGCCCTCTGCGTCATCATCAGCTGATATAAGTTCGTGGAAAAATTGACAATCATATAAGTTTATCTACGTCAAACTGATCACTATTTAAAACCATATTAACAACATGAAACTGTGTTAAAATTAACTGTCTCCAAGTCCAAGACTTGCGAGTCTTGTGCCTTAAAACTGATATAAACATATGCAAACCGGTTTGCTCACTTATGAAATAACTTGGATTTAAAAGAACAACTTAAAAAATAAAATAGTCTTGAAGTAGGCCTATTATACCCCTACGTGCTTAATTTATCGCACTTCTTAAAACTTGACGTAGAATCATAATAGAAATAATTCAATAAAAACTTCAGTATCACTTTAATGGAGCAATCCTAGTGAGGTGGAAACGAGCAATAAGTCCTTTGAGATGTTATCAAGGACAACGTTCCCAGTTCAACGCGGACCTCAAAAGATCGCTGTCCATGCGAAGTGAAATGAAGCACAGCAAGCAGTGCAACGTTGTGTCTGCGTATTTTTTCTTGAACATATGCAACCTTTTAGAAATGAAATGTCTCTTACTCTTACTCGTATCTAACGCGACATCTTGCAGAAATGTTATGTAGTCACTCAACTCGAGCACACATCAGCGCTCTACTGCCTGAGCTACTCAGCCCAGCTTGATGAAATTTAAAACTTAGGTTTAACAAGTTATTTAATGCGACAAACGTACAATACTAAGCTTTCATTCTTTCTTTGAGTGATTATACTTTGTAGCCTTATATAACCTTCCCCGTGCAAAGCAAAAACCGTGCAACAGGGATTAAGTGACGCCCGTCTTCAAAACACTGTACAGTTTTATGTAAAGCGGAATCCACTTCTCAAATAATTTTTATAAAATATTACTGTACTAACTATACCCATCCCCCAGTGGCGTATCCTGGAATCTCCACTGAGGCATGCAACTAGTAACCATGCAGTTAACACAATGTATTAAGTAAATTTCAATTCTACTCACCCTAATTACATGTAGGTGAACTCGAGCCAAACGGTTTTACTGTAAGTTTCTGGATTGAACGTGCGTACACAATTCTTGTTTTCTCTTTTTAAATTTACGATGGTCCGCCTCTGTGGTGTAGTAGTTAATGTAATTAGCTGCCACCCCCGGAGGCCCGGGTTCGCTTCCCGGCTCTGCCACGAAATTTGAAAAGTGGTACGAGGGCTGGAATGGGGTCCGCTCAGCCTCAGGAGGTCAACTGAGTAGAGGTGGGTTCGATTCCCACCTCAGCCATCCTCGAAGTGGTTTTCCGTGGTTTCCCACTTCTCCTCCAGGCAAATGCCGGGATGGTACCTAACTTCAGGTCACGGCCGCTTCCTTCCCTCTTCCTTGTCTATCCCTTCCAATCTTCCCATCCCCCGCAAGGCCCCTGTTCAGCATAGCAGGTGAGGCAGCCTGGGCGAGGTACTGGTCATCCTCCCCAGTTGTATCCCCGACCCAGAGTCTCAAGCTCCAGGACACTGCCCTTGAGGCGGTAGAGGAGGGATCCCTCGCTGAGTCCGAGGGAAAAGCCAACCCTGGAGGGTAAGCAGATTAAGAAGAAGAAGAAGAAGAAGAAGAAGAAGAAGAAGAAGAAGAAATTTACGAGGGAAGGTAGAGGTCTCGCGGCTTTAACTATTTGCATCTTTTCATCAAACGAACGGCCAGTAAATGGCTTTTCAAACTGATTTACAATTATATCCGTTTTAGACTCATCCATCGTTAATACCACATTGCGCAAAATATAATAAAACACCATAAACGAAGAATAGCACAGGAACAGCACACACAGAATGAACTCACTAATCAGCAAAACACACAATGAATTAAATCACTAGTTAGCCACAACTTAAGCACTGGAGGTAAGTCACCCCAGTGGCATTGGTCAGTTTCGTCACGTTGGGTTCTCGCTAGGGGGTAATCTGTGTGTCCCGTTCGCTGTAAACATGTCGACTTTCTCCAAGTTGCTAACAGATGGCAGAAGGTAGCACGGGTATGGGGCGACAAATTCTGACCAAGTTTCAATTGCAGCGACATCGTTCGGAGGGTTTCAGAACTACGTCTGCCACTGAATGCAATTTTAAAATTGAGTGCCTTACGTCGTTAACTCCTGCATTTGCTGTCTCTTTCTTCCGAGAGTGGAGTAGACGGCGAGACTACACCAGCACCACACGTAATCAAGCCACGGAACTAGTACAGTTGCGCGGACCTTTTGAACTTCTGAGAGATGAAATCGTTAATATTTGACCTGAAACAACCTAAAATCGTAAATCAGACAGTTCTTTGTGTTATCATAACGCATGCAATGAATGCCTTGCATTCAAGGAGAATACGCCCCTGCCATCCCCATAGCTTTCACTGGAAAAGTGCGTATCTAATTGGTCCAACAGGCCATTTTCTTTTTTAAAGAAAATGGCGGAGCGGTATCGCAAATGACATGGTAGGCTACGACCAATTACAGACGTTCCTATGCACCACCATACTAGATAGTCTGGTCATATCGACATTGAAAAGAAAAGTTAAAAAAATATATATTGGTATAGTCTATGGCACTGTGGTACACAGGATAACTTAGTGAACAGAGAAAAAGAGTGCGCAAATCAGCACGCTTCAGATAGTTGTGTGGATTTGTGTAGGGTGAATACCTGGCATCTCAGGGCAATGAGCGCTCAAATCTTCTATCACTCCTGACTTTCTTATTTTCATTTTGTACTCCGGTAGACATCCTTTCTGGAGATTTGACATTTTTGTGAGCGGTTTGTCCTTACGTCGCACTAACACAATCATCGGAAGTTTTCGGTGACGCAAGGATGAGAAAGGACTAGGATTTGGGAGGTAGCGCTCGAGGCCTTAATTAAGGTACAGCCCTAACATTTTCCTGATGTGAAAATGGAAAACTACGGAAAACCCTCTTTGGGATTGTCGACAGTGAGATTTTAACACACCATCCCCCGAATGCAAGTTCACAGCTACGCAACCCTAACCGCTCGGCCAACACACTCAGTTTTGACTCTTCTGAAGTCTCAGATATCCTTACAACGAAGTTACGATAAATAAAATAGACATGTTAAATATCGCAGCCTAAATACCGAGCTGGGCTGAGTGGTTCAAATGGTTGAGGCGCTGGTTTTCTGACCCCAAATTGGCAGGTTCGATGTTGGCTCAGACCGGTGGTATTTGATGGTGCTCAAATACATCAGTCTCGTGTCGGCAGATTTACTGGCACGTAGAAGAACTCCTGGGGGACAAAATTTTGGCACCTCGGTGTCTCCGAAATCCGTAAAAGTAGTTAGTGGGACGTACAAATTAAATAATATTATTCTAAATACCGACTATTGACAAATGCACTGTGGTGGCTACAGCAAGGCAAATCTGTCTACAAATTGTATTTAATATTTGCTAATGGTTTAATGTCACATTTACACATCTAAGGTTTTCGGCGACTGAAGGATGGGAATGGGGTAAGACAGTGTCTATACGTGTGAGTCATATTTTTTGTACAGGCACCCACTGTCTGTAGGGTGATACGAACATGAACCTCACATTCCTCTACGAAAAAGCAAGACGATCGTATTTCCAGGACAAAGACTGCTGGCGCCTCTTAGAGTGGTTCCGGGAAGTACGCGTCACACTGTAACTATACGACGCACTATTCACAGGTCTACAAAAAATATATATCTTCCTTCCTTTATTTCCCCACCTGAAAATATATAAGACAAATGCTTCGAATTCTAATCTGTTTTCAGTTTTACTCTATCGGGCTAGGTGTTTAAACAAAATCACATCAAATCTAGCAATGTGCATACATTTAACATGGAATGTTATACGTGCTAAAGCATGTAACTAAGGCAAAACTGTTTCTGTAGGTTAACTTTTAACTAATGATAATAATTTCGTGTGGCTTGTAAGGCAGACTCTCCAATGAGAGTGGGCGGCATCTGCCATGTGTAGATAACTGCGTGTTATTGTGGTGGAGGATAGTGTCGTGTAGTGTGTGAGTTGCAGGGATGTTGGGGACAGCACAAACACCCAGCCCCCGAGCCACTGGAATTAACCAATGAAGGTTAAAATCCCCGATCCGGACGGGAATCGAACCCGGGATCGTCTGAACCGAAGGCCAGTACGCTGACCATTCAACCAACGAGTCGGACAACTTTTAACTTAAGCACTTCATGAATTTACTGAAAACAAAACGAGCTGCGTTGCAGTAAATATGACTTTCCATATTCTTTTCACTGTTAGAGAGAAGAAAACATTTTTTTTTTCCGAAGCTCTGGTATGTTCTTCAAACACCAGCAGTAATCAGCCATTATTGACACATTCCAATGGCCTTGATAGCGGGTTACATTGTTTTAATGTCTTTATGAAACCGCTTACATTGTCCTTCACTCACTGCACCAAGATTCGCAGGGAAGTAATCAATCAATCAATCAATCAATCAATCAATCAATCAATCAATCAATCAATCAATCAATCAATCAATCAATCAATCAATCAATCAATCAATCAATCAATCAATCAATCAATCAATCAATCAATCAATCAATCAATCAATCAATCAATCAATCAATCAATCAACAGACTACTGATCTGCATTTAGGACAGTAGCCCAGGTGGCAGATTCCCTATCTGTTGTTTTCTTAGCCTTTTCTTAAAATTGCAAAGAAATTGGAAATTTATTGAACATCTCCCTTAGTAAGTTATTCCAATCCCTAACTCCCCTTCCTATAACAGAAAAATTTCCTCAATTTGTTCACAATATGGTTGTGGAGAAAATGCACTTTTAACACTAATTCTGCACCCAAGATTTCCTCCAAAGTTTCCTTACAGTTCTCAGATCTCTTGTTGCCAAGAAATATTTCTGTCACTTTTTTGTATGGCAGCCATTTTTTTCTCTAACTCGCACATCGACCAAGGGAAGGTCTCATCTTGCATCAGCTCACGAATCTGGGGTCGTCGAAAATTAAAACGAAAACCAAGCCCCATGGCGCAACACCCATCGCTGCTTAGCCCGAATACCGGCAAATTACGAGGTGTCGTGTTGTGAGCATGTCGAATCCTCTCGGCCGTTATTCTTGGCTTTCTAGACCGGGGCCGCTATCTTACCGTCAGGCAGCTCCTCAATTGTAATCACGTAGGCTGAGTGGCCTTCGAACCAGCTCCCTGACCTCTGGCCGGGAATCGAACCCGGGGCCTCCGCGTAAGAGGCCAGCACCCTACCCGTACACCGTGGGGCCGGCTTCGTCGTCGAAAATGCCTGCTGTTATCTTAGCTTCAGTTTTCTGTGGGAAATTTGTAACAAGACAGTCGAAACAATCACTGTCTTTATTCACAGCAGTAACAAATTGCTTCATTAGCCTTAATTTAATATGGAGTTGTGGAAGAAGAACATTAGAAGGAGACACCTATGCTTCATACATCACTTTTTTTCTCGAGGAAATAAATTGCTCCTTTTTGACCACTGTTCCCCTACTCCAATGCTCTGATTTAGCCCTTATGTTCCATTCATAAGGGAAACACGGATATCTAGCAAATCCCGATTGCTGGCATAGAAGAATAGAGAACACATTTAGATCACCACAAACGCTCCATTATGTTCCACATTCCTCACCTTCTCCAACAGAACGTTCCAAGTATCATACGATTCTTTTAAATGGACTGAATGTCCTAAAGATTGCCATTGTACAAGAGAACCGTCTTTACATTTCCCTTTGAATTATCAATAAAAAGTCTCCACTCATGAGTTTCGTATGAGATAGTCCTAACTTTAAAACCTCAGGTATGCTGCTACGGAATACCAGTTCGTCAGTGTGTAAGAAGAAGGATAAGAAATATTTTCCCTTTGCCTGTAAAATGTAACAGAAGTTCCAGGAGCTAACATGCTTTTTTCCTTTAATCTCGAGCAAATAATTCCGGAAAATTTTATTTTACATATTTTAATAATAATAATAATGTTATTTGTTTAACGTCCCACTAACTACTTTTTTAGGTCTTCGGAGACGCCGAGGTGCCCGAATTTAGTCCCGCAGGAGTTCTTTTACGTGCCAGTAAATCTACCGACACGGGGCTGTCGTATTTGAGCACCTTCAAATACCACCTGACTGAGCCAGGATCGAACCTGCCAAGTTGGGGTTAGAAGGCCAGCGCCTTAACCGTCTGAGCCACTCAGCCCGGCTTTACATATTTTATAAATTTATTTCATATATCTGCTCAGTGAAGAATATTTAAAACTGTAGCTCGAGGAACAAAACTAAGGCTGATTTGAGAGTTTCCATGTGATTAGGGAATCAGAATATATGAACAGTATTCAGTCAGCAAAAAGTTTGTAGACCAGTGATTATGTATTGTAAATAAAATGTAAGTTCAGACATGATGGTATGAATCTGTAATATTTACAAATCATAATTTTCACAAAGAAAAAACAGCACATTTTCTGTGTTTATTGACAAAACAAACATAAATAACGTAACCGTTTATTTAATGTGGTCTCCAAGAAGTATTAGTCTGTGCCTTCCTCTTGTCATTTCAACACTATTTTTGGAGTTCACTACTTCGTAGGACCACCTTTTCGTTTGATAACGTCTGCCAGTCTTCTTGGCATCGACTTCATCAAAGTTTTCAGTTGAGTTTGTTGGAATTGTACGCCACTCTTCCAATGACGACGTCTGTAAATATTAATTCTTGTTGGAAATGGATCTTTTCCTTACGTTTTGTTCCAGTACATCCCTCAATTACTTGATTGAATCGAGGCCCAGTGACTGGAAAGCGGGCTGCCTATAATGTGGGGTGTTATACTGAACCCGACAGGGGCATGATCCAAGGACCTTGGGTTGATATCGATCTCCGTAATTACGCACGCAATGCTATTAAAGGGAAAGAACGCTGAAAATGATTAATATTCATATTATTAATAGAGGTCATACCAAAACTAATTAATATTCATACCATTGAGATAGATAAATTGTGTATTTTAAAATCATTCTACGAGATTTCTTTGTCTGCGACTTATTGCGCAGTATTATCCTTTGTGTAGCGGGGGCCCCGCTGATGAAGCCAAGCTAACTTAGACCCGGGAGGGGTTATGAATGGGGATTCCCTGTGACATCACTCGAGAGAAGACATCCCTCCTCAAGACTCACAGAATGAGGGGAAACTAACTTTTTCGAAACGGAATATAGGAGCCATCTTGGAATCGGACTGGCCAACTTAATTACCTACGATCCAGAAAATTAATAAAACTCATATTAGGGGGTCGTCTCCCGATTTAAAAGGGATAAATGTTACTGGGACATTTATTTAGAGTGTTTAATGTCCTCTTCCGTGATAACTTTCAGCCGAAGAAAGAATACTGTGTTGTTTCTGCGTGGAAAAGTACTGGGGCCATCTGGTTAGTCTCATGACACGTCCTCGACGGAGGGACTTCACCCCGTGTGGTAGGGGAAGCAGAACATATTTTAATTAATTTAAAGAGATTCACCGAAGGATAATTGAGTGGTTATGTCTCAATCGCACCAACTAGATACTGGTCACCGACTACCCGTACTATTATACCTCGAGTACGCCGGGAATAGGCGCTACGCAAATTTGTGGAAGGGGTATCGCTCCCTAGTAAAAACTACTGCAGGAAGGGACAAGAGTCAGTCGGGACTCGTGGCTTACAGACGGCGAAGCTATGTGCAGTCGAGCTTCCAGCGATCTTTTGTTTGAGTGAATTTAAATTTAATTTACAAGTGAAATCGTGTACTGTGCGTAAATACTGCAGAGATTGGATAGACGCGATGCTAGTGTCTAAACTTTAAAGATCAGGGACGTGTCGCGAACATTTAATATAATTTGTAATAATATTACTATTATTATTATTACGGCGCTACTGTGTCGAGTAGTAACAAAGGTACGCGGAATCCGATACTGAACCGCGGATTGCGGAGTGAGGTCCGATATCGTGGCTGGACGTTCACACTGAATGTAACTAAACAAATCTTGGAATAAATAGTGACGTATTGTGTGCCTCAGGAATACTGCCAGCGGTTTCGTCAACCTAGAACAATGGACTCCCGGTTGGAAAGAAGAATGGTGCCTCCAGTAACTGCTTTGGTGCCTATGGGTCAGCACTAAACCAGCAATGGACTTCCTGAGCTGACAACGGGTCATCAAGTGATGGAGATGAGTATTAATCATATTTAATATGACGTGATCAGATTGGGCGGGGAACAGTTATCATTACCTGACGCTATAATGTTAGAGATTGTAACTTCAGTAATGTAGATGTGCTACCATGATACACGTAGCTTCTATTTACTTTATTTAATTAGTAACACGTCTGAGCAATCAATTGTAAATAAAGGTGTAATACGATAAGTTTGCATGCAGTAGTAGATTGACTTAATCATTTTATTTGGGGAAACTTGTGATTATTGATGCGTCAGGAAACCAATTTTTAGTAATTCAGAGTAATTCAAGTTAGGCTGTAGTTAGTCCAGCGTTGATAATGCATGGCTGGTAAGTAGTG
This sequence comes from Anabrus simplex, assembly GCF_040414725.1. Taxonomy (NCBI): domain Eukaryota; kingdom Metazoa; phylum Arthropoda; class Insecta; order Orthoptera; family Tettigoniidae; genus Anabrus; species Anabrus simplex. The sequence goes on along the minus strand of NC_090266.1, from coordinate 318,610,582 downwards.
TAATTTTATTCCGTGAGCACCCAGAACTACGAGATATGACTTCGGAACTGACACCACAGGCCTCCACTGACATATATTTAGACAGGAATTGTACAATTTTAATTGGCAAGCTTATCACAATTTAAGTGCAAATTGAGGAATATTTAATTCATAATTGTATTACCGTGTGACGATTTTATCAGAAATCACAATTTAGATATGGATTAATTACACCGTTATTACGAGGAAGTTAATTATGATCACGCAGTATGGTCTAATTTCCAGGTAAGTCGTGTAGGGAGATAGTGTAATGATGAACCCAATAATAATAATAATAATAATAATAATAATAATAATAATAATAATAATAATAATAATAATAATAATAATAATAATAATAATAATAACAATAATAATAATAAATTGTAATTATGGTAATCATGCAAGTATTGGTATCATAGAAACCGGTGTCGTGTCGCGGGATCATGATATTGTAAACGAATGTGTGTGTTGAATTGAAGTGAAGTATTGAGAGCCGATGTAATTTGCTTAATGAACAATGAAGCTCAGTTTATTAGTGAACGATCCCCGAGATGGGGTGTTTTGTTAAGAAAGGGCGTTATGCCTCTGAAGGCCGAGGCCATTGACCACCCGCCGTGCAGGGGTTGGGGCAGTTGACCTAGTGAGGAGAAGTGTTGGTTTTTTTTTGTATGCTCGTCCGCTCGTAGAAGGGGGAGCCTTGTGTTAAAGAGAACGAGGCCCGGAAGAGTCGCCTAATAATGGAAATATTCAACACGCCAGAATGATGTTGTCGCTAATAAATGACACGGCGATTGTTACCAGTACTTGTTAGTTTACTGTCATTACTCATTTGAGGATAATGTAGCTTAGGGTTTTCAGAGTCCCACTTCCATCCAAAGGGGTGTCAGTTCAGTTCCCGACAGCGGCATTGGTACCCCAATGCTCAACCGAAGGCTGGATGTCTCACGTGTTTAATGTATATAATTTGTGTTCTCTAAGTGTTTATGTATCTTGTTGTGATTATAATTGAGTTGCCGATGGTGCTGACCATCGGGGTGGTGAATTGTATACAAGTAAGGGTCGGTTCAAACCCGGGCGTTTGTTCCACATTTTTATGAGTTCCTTCTTGGTACTTTGTTGGGGAATAGTTGTGTGTTTAGCATAGGGATTGCTCAGACTCGTTGCATGCATGTTAATCCTATTGGTCAATGATATCACATAGCCTCAGTGTCTATGATAAGTGTTTTTCCGTTCGAATCTCGTCATAATGGATCGCTCTGCGATAGATAATACTCGGATCCATCACATACGAGTAAAAGTCGATAACAAACCACAACAATTGATAATAATCCATGTAGTTCATTTGTATATAAATGCGTCATTACCATCATCATCATTAAGGCCTAATAAACCACTTGTATTAATCTAAACTTTAACCCGAATGTGTTCTCATTGTAATTAGGTATGATCCGTCTCCTACCCTGTATGCCTTTAAGCTAAGTCTAGTTAAGAGCCTATTTTGTTTTATTCCAACCCGTTAACGCCCTGTAGATATCATGCCGGAGCCATTATGTGTAGGGACGGGTGCATATAATAAATGACGCATCCAACGTGGTGCTAGATAAATAGGCGCCTATATTTATATTACCTGACATTTCCACGTGACGCGCACATATACTAAATGGCGCGTCCAACGTGGTGCTAGATAAAAGGGCGTAAGTGAACTGTGGGGCTCGATAGGTCCGTAAATAAGGGCTACCCAGATTTAGGAAATTTAGCGCCATAGTAGACATGGTAGCCGAGCAACGTGCAGCCCGAAATTCCGTAAAGGGGTACCATAGCGCCATATAAAATGTCGGCCCAACGTCCGACGTGTTTTACTGTTAAATAGGGGCGCATATTTACTTTACCTGCCATATAAAATGACGCTCCAGGTGGGACATGTTTTACGATTTAATGGACGTATTTTAATGTTTAAGAGGCGCATAATTATCCCACATATCGCATACCATTAATGCGAAGATAGGGGCGTGTTGTGTTGCGTAATAGGCAACGCATACTTGTGCGGCTTCCAGGAGTGGGCACGATTATTTTGGTAACCCATGTCTGCTTCTGACATTTCCACGCGAGGCCCAGTTCATTATAGTTGAATAAGTGATACCTTGATGTCAATATTAAATCGTTTTATGAATGAGAACACAGTCATGGTCCAATGATATGGGCAGAGCCATGACATTCGCGTAAGCAGGGGCGTATCCAAAATTCAAGGGGATTAGTTCGAATCCCGGGGAAGCAATAACATGAATTTCCCATAAGTGAGGTTTGAAGTGAATAGTGGCTTTTTCTTAGTGCATATCTATTCACGGATATTAGCCAGTGGTGCGTGTTTCGTCACCAAGCAACCTGCTATTAGGAAATATATTTTACGTTAGTATAACCGTGGATGAAAAGAGGTAACCTCACGCCTACTTTTCTTTTTCGAGTGGCAGTAGGTTGATTTCATGGGTTCAGTTTGAGATTCTGATGACTTTGTGTGTTTGAAGGACCTCAATGCTGAAGGCATGGGTTGATTTACTGGCACTATACCACATGTGTTGGTATTTAAAATCGAGCCCAATTTTAGAATTACAGGTCAACCGGCAACTGTATTAACTGAATTTGAGGGCTAATATTATAATCATTTTCGGAAATTTCCCGTTGCTTTTCATATAAATTTCATGAACCTTAATGATGTTAGGCAGTTAGGCAGCTTCCATGATAGCCGTTTTGAGGCTTAATTTGCAATGATGATTAAAGTAAAATTTTATTTTTGAAGCTGGAAGAACGTAAAGTTTGGATAGAGGAATCTTTTCCTTTAAAATAAATAATAATTATATATTGTTGTGGTTTGTTGACGCCGACGTTAGCGAGGGGGGTCCTGTCATCTCAAAGGATAGCGACATGGATAGTGAAGCCATGCGGGCTTTGATGGAGGAGATTATGGTCAGCGTGAAGGACGATTTAAAGAGAAGTATTGAGGAAAACAGTGCGCAGATTAGGGAGAGCAGGAAGGCGATGGAAGAGAACAGTGCGCAGATTAGGGACAGTGTGAAGGACGAATTAAAGGCGCATCGGGAGGAAATGAAGGACGATTTTAAGAAGTTCCGTGCGGAGATGAAGGAGATAATGGAAGAGAACCGTGTGCAGCTTAGGAACAGTCTAACGGGGATAATGGAGCGGCAGTATGCAGATATGAGGGAAGCGAGTAGTAGTATAAGAAGGCTCACAGAGGAACTGAGACAGGACAGGTTAAAAGGGTTCGGAGTTAAATCGAAACTGCAAATAGATCAGAATAGTCCAGAGAGTAGTGAAGTGATGAACAGTACAAATGACTCTGAGGATAAGTTTACAAATCTTGAGGATAAGGCAGAAGAAAAACGAACAGAGATAGAGGCAGTGAATGAAAGGAAAGTCGAGGGAATAGTTGAGCGGCATGATCAGGTTGAGACCAGTATCACGCGAGACAATATCCACGTAAACGACGAAATCAGGAGCGTCAAGGGAAAAATGGAGAATATGGAAGACGAGATGAAAGCTGAGGACGGAACGGAAAGGAAGAGATCGTCAAGCCGATACAAGAGACGACAACGCAACAAGCAACGTCGAGTTAAGTATGGATGGCTTCCCAGTCAAAGAGGGACATGTTTAAGAAGAAGACGTCGAGATACCAGAGGTTCGAAGCTACAGCATGTGCACTGGAGAGACGAGATGAGAGATGAACGAGTTCTGAAACCCAAACGCTACGTAGAGCAATTGAAACGTCAGCGAGGAAGCAAGAAGGGCCAGCCCTTGGCAATATTGCAAGTAACAAGAAGAAGTGGAAGTCTTGAGTGCGTAGCACGTGGGGACTCAAGCCGGAAGAACCTGAAGGTAATCGACGAGATTACAGAGGATCCAGGAGGATGTTCTATGGCTTAACGAACGCAGACTTAACTTATCGACGGTCATCTTATGTATGTAAATATTTGTAAATATTATCACCCAGGCACAACTGATGAATTACATTAATTACCCGAACGTGACAGCAAATCTGAAGTTGTACCATACGTCCGGAGGCAACTTAGAAGACGTGGACAACGCTGAAGAACTTGGAGCAACGGAAGAAGAAGACGATGAGGAAGACGGAGAAGAAGAACGACGTGACGTGTCAGATGAAGAGTCGGGACCAAATGAGGAAGAAGAAGAAGTCAATTATTTGGAGAATTTGTTTTCACAGAGAGATCTTGGGGATGAAGAATGTCCAGAATGTCAGTACCTGGAGAACTACGGAGAAGCATTGCGTCAGAATGCATATTATTTGGAAAGAGAGAACCAGGAACTTCGCCAGAAAGCAAAGGTTTGGAAACAGTTGTGAATCGATATTGCCAATTGAATATTTAGCGACGAAATGTGTCCAGTGCCTGTACCCATTTCTTCTCGGGGAGAGGGGAATATGAACCCGACAGGGGCATGATCCAAGGACCTTGGGTTGATATCGATCTCCGTAATTACGCACGCAATGCTATTAAAGGGAAAGAACGCTGAAAATGATTAATATTCATATTATTAATAGAGGTCATACCAAAACTAATTAATATTCATACCATTGAGATAGATAAATTGTGTATTTTAAAATCATTCTACGAGATTTCTTTGTCTGCGACTTATTGCGCAGTATTATCCTTTGTGTAGCGGGGGCCCCGCTGATGAAGCCAAGCTAACTTAGACCCGGGAGGGGTTATGAATGGGGATTCCCTGTGACATCACTCGAGAGAAGACATCCCTCCTCAAGACTCACAGAATGAGGGGAAACTAACTTTTTCGAAACGGAATATAGGAGCCATCTTGGAATCGGACTGGCCAACTTAATTACCTACGATCCAGAAAATTAATAAAACTCATATTAGGGGGTCGTCTCCCGATTTAAAAGGGATAAATGTTACTGGGACATTTATTTAGAGTGTTTAATGTCCTCTTCCGTGATAACTTTCAGCCGAAGAAAGAATACTGTGTTGTTTCTGCGTGGAAAAGTACTGGGGCCATCTGGTTAGTCTCATGACACGTCCTCGACGGAGGGACTTCACCCCGTGTGGTAGGGGAAGCAGAACATATTTTAATTAATTTAAAGAGATTCACCGAAGGATAATTGAGTGGTTATGTCTCAATCGCACCAACTAGATACTGGTCACCGACTACCCGTACTATTATACCTCGAGTACGCCGGGAATAGGCGCTACGCAAATTTGTGGAAGGGGTATCGCTCCCTAGTAAAAACTACTGCAGGAAGGGACAAGAGTCAGTCGGGACTCGTGGCTTACAGACGGCGAAGCTATGTGCAGTCGAGCTTCCAGCGATCTTTTGTTTGAGTGAATTTAAATTTAATTTACAAGTGAAATCGTGTACTGTGCGTAAATACTGCAGAGATTGGATAGACGCGATGCTAGTGTCTAAACTTTAAAGATCAGGGACGTGTCGCGAACATTTAATATAATTTGTAATAATATTATTATTATTATTATTACGGCGCTACTGTGTCGAGTAGTAACAAAGGTACGCGGAATCCGATACTGAACCGCGGATTGCGGAGTGAGGTCCGATATCGTGGCTGGACGTTCACACTGAATGTAACTAAACAAATCTTGGAATAAATAGTGACGTATTGTGTGCCTCAGGAATACTGCCAGCGGTTTCGTCAACCTAGAACAATGGACTCCCGGTTGGAAAGAAGAATGGTGCCTCCAGTAACTGCTTTGGTGCCTATGGGTCAGCACTAAACCAGCAATGGACTTCCTGAGCTGACAACGGGTCATCAAGTGATGGAGATGAGTATTAATCATATTTAATATGACGTGATCAGATTGGGCGGGGAACAGTTATCATTACCTGACGCTATAATGTTAGAGATTGTAACTTCAGTAATGTAGATGTGCTACCATGATACACGTAGCTTCTATTTACTTTATTTAATTAGTAACACGTCTGAGCAATCAATTGTAAATAAAGGTGTAATACGATAAGTTTGCATGCAGTAGTAGATTGACTTAATCATTTTATTTGGGGAAACTTGTGATTATTGATGCGTCAGGAAACCAATTTTTAGTAATTCAGAGTAATTCAAGTTAGGCTGTAGTTAGTCCAGCGTTGATAATGCATGGCTGGTAAGTAGTGTAATTTTATTCCGTGAGCACCCAGAACTACGAGATATGACTTCGGAACTGACACCACAGGCCTCCACTGACATATATTTAGATAGGAATTGTACAATTTTAATTGGAAAGCTTATCACAATTTAAGTGCAAATTGAGGAATATTTAATTCATAATTGTATTACCGTGTGACGATTTTATCAGAAATCACAATTTAGATATGGATTAATTACACCGTTATTACGAGGAAGTTAATTATGATCACGCAGTATGGTCTAATTTCCAGGTAAGTCGTGTAGGGAGATAGTGTAATGATGAACCCAATAATAATAATAATAATAATAATAATAATAATAATAATAATAATAATGAATTGTAATTATGGTAATCATGCAAGTATTGGTATCATAGAAACCGGTGTCGTGTCGCGGGATCATGATATTGTAAACGAATGTGTGTGTTGAATTGAAGTGAAGTATTGAGAGCCGATGTAATTTGCTTAATGAACAATGAAGCTCAGTTTATTAGTGAACGATCCCCGAGATGGGGTGTTTTGTTAAGAAAGGGCGTTATGCCTCTGAAGGCCGAGGCCATTGACCACCCGCCGTGCAGGGGTTGGGGCAGTTGACCTAGTGAGGAGAAGTGTTGGTTTTTTTTTGTATGCTCGTCCGCTCGTAGAAGGGGGAGCCTTGTGTTAAAGAGAACGAGGCCCGGAAGAGTCGCCTAATAATGGAAATATTCAACACGCCAGAATGATGTAGTCGCTAATAAATGACACGGCGATTGTTACCAGTACTTGTTAGTTTACTGTCATTACTCATTTGAGGATAATGTAGCTTAGGGTTTTCAGAGTCCCACTTCCATCCAAAGGGGTGTCAGTTCAGTTCCCGACAGCGGCATTGGTACCCCAATGCTCAACCGAAGGCTGGATGTCTCACGTGTTTAATGTATATAATTTGTGTTCTCTAAGTGTTTATGTATCTTGTTGTGATTATAATTGAGTTGCCGATGGTGCTGACCATCGGGGTGGTGAATTGTATACAAGTAAGGGTCGGTTCAAACCCGGGCGTTTGTTCCACATTTTTATGAGTTCCTTCTTGGTACTTTGTTGGGGAATAGTTGTGTGTTTAGCATAGGGATTGCTCAGACTCGTTGCATGCATGTTAATCCTATTGGTCAATGATATCACATAGCCTCAGTGTCTATGATAAGTGTTTTTCCGTTCGAATCTCGTCATAATGGATCGCTCTGCGATAGATAATACTCGGATCCATCACATACGAGTAAAAGTCGATAACAAACCACAACAATTGATAATAATCCATGTAGTTCATTTGTATATAAATGCGTCATTACCATCATCATCATTAAGGCCTAATAAACCACTTGTATTAATCTAAACTTTAACCCGAATGTGTTCTCATTGTAATTAGGTATGATCCGTCTCCTACCCTGTATGCCTTTAAGCTAAGTCTAGTTAAGCGCCTATTTTGTTTTATTCCAACCCGTTAACGCCCTGTAGATATCATTCCGGAGCCATTATGTGTAGGGACGGGTGCAATACAGTAGCCACTTTCTGGTATTATGAGCCGCTTGATTTAGGTCGCGACCGAGCTCGATAGCTGCAGTCGCTTAAGTGAGGCCAGTATTCAGTGTTCGGGAGATAGTGGGTTCGAACCCCACTATCGGCAGCCCTGAAGATGGTTTTCCGCGGTTTTCCATTTTCACACCAGGCAAATGCTGGGGTTGTACCTTAATTAAGGCCACGGCTCGAATCCACGATCTCCCGAGTGCAAGCTCACACCTACTTGATCCAAACCGCACAGCCACTAGCTCGGTGATGATAACGAGAAGCTGAGAATAATCCATACACCAGCAAGGCATATTGCATCGCAATAAATCGTGTACGTTGAATGTGATATGTGGTCCTAATAAAATTACTATTGGTGTCCATTTTTGCAGCTCACTTTGGATTGAAGTAAGTACACAGGAATATCCTGCCTGCACAGAGGTTGAACCTCCGAACACACGACTGCAGCCACTAGTCTGTCGTAGGGTAGGTGTCCCAGTACCGTAAGATATCAGGGTCAACTCAGTTTCTGATCAACACGCAGCGTTCCTCTTAAGGTTCTATGCGTTAATTCATTATTACCTCCTTATTGCTGGTACGTCGGCAACGAATGCATGAACTTAAAGCCATGTACCTACACAAGAACTTATGAAAAGGAAATGAAATGGCGTATGGCTTTTAGTGCCGGGAGTGTACGAGGACATGTTCGACTCGCCAAGTGCAGATCTTTTGCAGGTCTTTTGATTTTACTCCCTTAGGCGACCTGCGCGTCGTGATGAGGATAACATGATGATGAAGACGACACATACAACCAGCACCCGTGCGAGCAAAATTGACTAATGGTGGTTAAAATTCCCGACCCTGCCAGGAATCGAAAACGGGACCCCTGTGACTTAAGTCCAGCACGCTAACCATTTAGCCATGGAGCCGGACGCAAGGATTTATTATATAAGACGACAGGAAAGATGATTTCACGTTGGATTGTAAACTGCGGGTTGCAAAAGTAAGAAGAGGCATGATTTTTCGCATTAACGATGAATGCGACAAAAATATCTTGAAGCGATTTTGAGATATCTTGACGAATATTATGATTATGGTTAAGAAAATAGTAATTTTATTTTTGCGAATTACAGCGAATTAAAGCGGTAAGGCCATGAAAAGCGAAATGTTTATTTTGCGCTAATTGCTTAACAGCAACGAACTCTATCGAAAACAAAGACCTTGAAATTGTATTTCAAAAAGCATACTGGATATCTGAAGAGAAACAGATTTCTCAATTCTACAGAAATACCTGTTCGTTTTAATATTCTAAGAAATCCCGTATAGGATGACGATTGTATGAGTAGGCTGTGATTAGTCCTAATCTTCTCCTTCATCTTCTTTATGTGTTTACCCTCCAGGGTCGATTTTTCCCTCGGACGCAGCAAGGGATCCCCCCTCTACCGCCTCAAGGGCAGTGTCCTGGAGTTTCAGACTCTGGGTCGGGGGATACAACTGGTGAGGATGACCAGTACCTCGCCCAGGCGGCCTCACCTGCTATGCTGAACAGGGGTTATGCGGGGGGATGGGAAGATTGGAAGGGGTAGACAAGGAAGAGGGAAGGAAGCGGCCGTGGCCTTAAGTTAGGTACCATCCCGGCATTAGCCTGGAGGAGAAGCGGGAAACCGCGGAAAACCACTTCCAAGATGGATAAGGTGGGAATCGAACCCACCTCCACTCATTTGACTTCCCGAGGCTGAGTGGACCCCGTTCCAGCCCTCGTGCCACTTTTTCAAATTTCGTGGCAGAGCCGGCAATCGAACCCGGGCTTCTGGGGGTGGCAGCGAATCACACTAACCACTACACCACAGAGGCGGACGATTAGTCCTAGTCAAGATTACATAACGTACCATGAGTGATTATCAATATTGTACTATTTATTCCTACACACGAATAATTCACAAATAACACGAATGAAACATTTTATGAATGATTTTAGAAAATTATTGGAGTGAAATTCAAGCGAGGGGGAGTCCCCATTTCGCGAAATAACGTGAAAATCGTTTCGTTTTCGCGAAATCGTACATAAATGAATGCGAAACGATCATGGCTCTAATTACAACTATATATTGCATCTCGTTTCTGATTATTTACACAAGCCGGGTTGAGCAGCTCAGATGGTTGAGCGCTGACCTGATCTCGGTTGGTGGGTTCGATCCCGGCTCAGTCCGTTAATATTTCAAGGTGTTTAAATACTGTATGCCAGCCCCGTGTCGCTAGGTGTACTGGCACGTGAAATAACTCCTGAAGGACACAATTCTGGCACCCAAGCGCCTCCGAAAGCTGTAAAAGCAATTAGTGGGACGTAATAACAATAATAATAATAATAATAATAATAATAATAATAATAATAATAATAGATGGCATTAGTGATCAAGAAGCTGTTTTTGTCGTAGTTAAAAACAAATGTGATAGAAAGGAAGGTCATAAAAGTAGGACTATTCGGCAGTACCATATGGCTGATAAAGCAGGCATGAGGCAGTTCCTAAAAAGTAACTATTACCGGTGGAAAACGGTAAATAAAAATGTAAACAGACTCAGAGATGGGTTTAAAGAAATTGTTGAGGAATGTGAAAACAGGTTTGAACCTTTAAAGGTGGTAAGGAATGGTAAAGATCCACCTTATTATAATAATAAAATAAAGAGACTAAGAAGGAGATGCAGATTGGAAAGAAATAGAGTTAGAAATGGCTGTGGAAGTAAGGAGAAACTGAAGGAACTTACTAGGAAATTGAATCTAGCAAAGAAGGCAGCTAAGGATAACATGATGGCAAGTGTAATTGGCAGTCATACAAATATTAATGAAAAATGGAAGGGTATGTATAGGTATTTTAAGGCAGAAACAGGTTCTAAGAAGGACATTCCAGGAATAATTAATGAACAAGGGGAATGTGTATGTGAGGATCTTCAAAAGGCAGAAGTATTCAGTCAGCAGTATGTAAAGATTGTTGGTTACAAGGATAATGTCCAGATAGAGGAGGAGACTAATGCTAAAGAAGTATTAAAATTTACATATGATAACAATGACATTTACAATAAGATACAACAGTTGAAAACTCGAAAACTGGCTGGAATTGATAAGATTTCCGGGGATATACTAAGGACAATGGGTTGGGATATAGTACCATATCTGAAGTACTTATGTGATTATTGTTTGGTTGAAGGGGCTATACCAAAGGAATGGAGAGTTGCTATAGTAGCCCCCTGTGTATAAAGGAAAGGGTGATAGACATAAAGCTGAAAATTACAGGCCAGTAATTTTGACATGCATTGCATATAAACTTTGGGAAGGCATTCTTTCTGATTAAATTAGACATATTTGCGAAATTAATAACTGGTTCGATAGAAGGCAGTTTGGTTTTAGGAAAGGTTATTCCACTGAAGCTCAACTTGTAGGATTCCAGCAAGATATATCAGATATCCTGGATTCAGGAGGTCAAATGGACTGTATCGCGATTGACCTGTCTAAAGCATTTGATAGGGTGGATCATGGGAGACTACTGGCAAAAATGAGTGCAATTGAACTAGACAAAAGAGTAACTGAATGGGTTGCTATATTTCTAGAAAATAGATCTCAGAGAATTAGAGTAGGCGAAGCTTTATCTGCTCCTGTAATAATTAAGAACGGAATTCCTCAAGGCAGTGTTATTGGACCTTTATGTTTTCTTACATATATAAATGATATGAGTAAAGGAGTGGAATAGAAGGTAAGGCTTTTTGCGGATGTTATTCTGTATATAGTAATAAATAATGGTATGTTGATAAACGGGGTTAAAAGTCAGGTTGTGAGTTTCACAAATAGGGAAGTCCTCTCAGTTTTAATTACTGCGTTGGTGGGGTGAAAATTCCTTTTGGGGTTCATTGTAAGTATCTGGGTGTTAATACAAGGAAAGATATTCATTGGGGTAATCACATAAATGGGATTGTAAATAAAGCGTACAGACCTCTGCACATGGTTATGAGGATGTTTAGGGGTTGTAATAAGGATGTAAAAGAGCGGGCATATAAGTCTCTGATAAGACCCCAAGTAGAGTATGTTTCCAGTGTATGGGACCCTAACCAGGATTACTTGATTCAAGAACTGGAAAAAGTCCAAAGAAAAGCAGCTCGATCTGTTCTGGGCGATTTCCGACAAAAGAGTAGCGTTACAAAAATGTTGCAAAGTTTGGGCTGGGAAGAAGTAAGAGAAAGAAGACGAGCTGCTCGACTAAGTGGTATGTTCCGAGCTGTCAGCGGAGAGATAGCGTGGGATTACATTAGTAGACGAATAAATTTGAGTGGCGTCTTTAAAAGTAGGAAAGATCACACTATGAAGATGAAGTTGGAATTCAAGAGGACAAATTATCGTTCTACGTTGCGATTTTATTTGACGTAAATAAATATCACACGAGAACACTTTCACTTCTTTGTATAAATTAATTTATTCCCACTGTCCGTCACAACACACAATTATACACACTAGCAAATTTTACTATATACAACACTCAATAGCGGAGTACCCTGAAGTCGATTCTGACCTGTACAGATATCAACAACACTGACGCGCGCACTATAACATACTCTCTCTTGAATTCACCGCCTCACTCACTTGAGCCCAATACTGAGACTCCACCTCGGAGCCCAACAGTCACTCCCAGTTCATCACTTGCCTGAGTCCCAAGAACCAAGATCTGCGAACTTGGAACTGAGAACTGAACTCACTGACTGACAGCTCGATATATATACCATTTGATCAACCATCTAGAATGATCGACTTCTGGAAGAGTTCTTACAACACTCTAATGAAACATACTCGAAACATCGATCGACCAGCTAGTCGAATGGGTACTCGAACGTTCCTTCCATATTTAAAAATGTACATGGAAATATCTACAACATTCGTAATGTCTCTACGTGTATCTGGATAATAAAACTTTACAGTAAGTTTCCAGAACCCTTCATACATACCAAATATAGTACAATAAGTCTAACATACGAACATTATGGAATTTTCTACCGCTTTCGACTCTATAGATTTTGAGGTTAAACAATGCACAATACGTATTTGAGGTTATATAATTTTATACTACATATTTACAGAGAAACCATATACTAGTCATGTTTAACACTTAATAAAAGATAATTTAGCATTAAATAAACTACAATTAAAATATATTAACCATACTAATTGAAGGTTTTACACCAATTACGATGTCGTACCTGCGTCAAAAATGGGGCAAATATTCATTTATAGGAAGGGGAGTTATGGACTGGAATAACATAGCAAGGGAAATGTTCAATAAATTACCAATTTTTTTGAAATCATTTAAGAAAAGGCTAGGAAAAGAACAGCACCTGGGCGACTGCCCTAAATGCAGATCAGTATTGATTGATTGTGAAAATATACAAGGCGATGAGCATAGTAGCCCAGAACAGGTACATTATTTATAAGTGCATGTTTGCTCCACTAATTTACATAGCCTAGGAATCTAAGCTCCAAAAGTTAATGAAGTCCAGCCTCCCAGAGGCATAAGTTTCTTACAAAGTAATGCCTGACAAACTTTACAGTGACTTCTGCTCAACAGTTCGTTACACACTGGTCTATAAACAATTACAATTTAAACATGGGCAATGAGTGCCCATTCTAAATGGCCTTAAAGAAAGAAATGGTTTAACATAATCGGCCATGAAGAAAAGGCTAGGCGAAACACTTGCACTCCGTTTTGAAAAACTCCTGAAAACCCTAAGTGGGCTTATGGCCCGAAGTTACAGAGGCTAAACGAGTGACTAAACGAGAAATATTAAATCCCAAAAGTGTGTTGAGAATTTAGAGGTTTAGAAAAATTTGAGACACCCCATACCAAGTTGAACGAGAATCAACAGAGGGTAATCACTCGTTGTTCCCTTACCTTACATATTTCCCAGTAGGGAATAAAACAGAGTCCTTAGACTGGCCGAAAATTTCACATTTAAACCACCGGGTTTAGAAATTTACATAAAATAAAAGAGGGTTGGAACCTTCCCCTCAAGCTATCTGCCGGGGCTATCACATTTTATGGAAATTTTGCCATTACCTTGCTTGCTGAGCATTCCTAACGCCGACCCACGGCCCCTGCCTCCTTAATTGCACACCGCACACAATCCACTGGAGCGACGAAGACGACCATACGGCCTTAAAGCGCCCAGCTTTTATAGCGTTTCCAGGGGTAAGTTTCCAGAACTCTGTACAGAGAGGTTGAATGCCTGTACACACCCCCAATTCTAATTGCCTAGAGAAAATATTCACAATTTCTGATTCGTTAATAACTAAGGAAGAAGGAAGCAGTAGGAGTTTTGAAAACTTTGATACATAAAAAAACAATCCACAAAAGCTTAAGGTTTGCCACCAGTCGCAATACAAATGTCTTAATAAATTAGTTAGAATTCGACCCGCTAGGTGGAGCAACAAAACCGATGATAGAGACATCTAGCGATTAAAAATCCAAATATCTTTTATAACAGTAGTTCAAGTTCCATAACACAGGTGGTCTTATAGAAGGCGCGCAGTTTAATAGGACGGAGAAGGTGTATCGCCGGTATCATTGTAAGTACCTAGTTAGGTATGAAGGAAACATATTAATTGGGATAATCACATAAAGGGATTGTAATTAAAGGTTACAAATCTCTTCATGTGATTAAGAGGTTATTTAGAGGTTGCAGTAAGGATGTAAAATAGAGTGCATATAAGTCTCTGGAAAGACCACATTTAGAGCATGGTTCCAGTGAATGGTAGCCTAATTAGGACTACTTGATTTGAGAAACGAAAAAAAAAAGCAGCTCGATTTGTGATGGATGATCTCCGACAAAAGTGTAGCGTTACGAAAATGTCGCGAAGTTTCTGATGAGAAGAGTTGGGAGAAAGGCGACGAGCTGCTCGACTAAGTGGTATGTTCTGAGCTGTCAGTGAAGACATGGAGTGGAATGACATTAGTGTACAAAAAAGTTTGATTGGTGTTTTTAAAGGTACGAAAGATCACAATATGAACATATAGTTGGAATTCAAGAGGACAAATTGGGTCAAATATTCGTTTATAGGAAGAGGAGTAACGAACTGGAATAATTTAGCAAGGGAGATATTCGATAATTTTCCAAATTCTTTGAAATTATTTAAGAAAAAACTATGTAAACAACTGGTAGGGATTCTGCCACCTGGATGACTGACATAAATGCAGATCACTGGTGACTGAATGATTTTTAGAATTCATTAGAGGGTCAATTGACCAGCCTACATTATAAGTTAGCTATTAATGTAAAATCGGAGAAGCATATGTACATGTAATAGTTTAGAGTCAAGAGGGACATATCTGAATGTAACAATTTCAGAAATAACTTACTTCGTCCTACAGAAATGATCCACTTTTTAACAAACTAGACACAATAACGGGCAATTCTATGCATGTTTATACTACGATAATATATATTTTTAATTTGATGTGATAAAAGGTCTTTATTAGCTACATGGCAATATCTGAAAAAAAAATGTAGTTACGCTTATTTGATCCTAAACAGTCGAACTGTAATTTAGCCGGAGAGTAAGTTTAGGTATAATTTCATTTCGTGTTCACAGAATTGAGGCCAAAAACACAACTGGCAATTCAAAATATAGTTCTTTCCTCGCCTTTTCCCAATGACCTGGTGTCGACACTAATAAACCGAGCTTCTTGACGTCACCCCTATTTGGAAGGATGTGTTCACTACTGCGCGTTTCTTTGGTGGTTACTAGTGTCGTGTATGGGACCCGGATTCTTACGTAATTACTATTGGAAAGATTTTAATATGTAGCACCTTTAAAAAATATAGTTATTTATATGCAGGTCCCGAGGTGTAGGGGTAGCGTGCCTGCCTCTCACCTGGAGGCCCCGGGTTCGATTCCCGGCCAGGTCAGGGTTTTTTACCTGGACCTGAGGGCTGGCTCGAGGTCCACTCAGCCTACATGATTAGAATTGAGGAGCTATCTGACGGTGAGATAGCGGCCCCGGTCTAGAAAACCAAGAATAACGGCCGAGGGGATTCGTCGTGCTGACCACACGACACCTCGTAATATGCAGGCCTTCGGGCTGAGCAGCGGTCGCTTGGTAGGCCAAGGCCCTTCAAGGGCTGTAGTGCCATGGGGTTTGGTTTGGTTTTTATATGCAGATAGGTCAGTATATATAGCGAGATTCAGTCGCCCCTTCCAATGTATTTTTATGCAACCCACAATATTCATTCCGTCCTGAAAACATCTGCCCTGCCGGTATGCTCTGACAACACAACCGGATATCTTGGTATTTACCGCCTCACCATGATATGACGCCGTAATGTTACACTCGTATTAAGCACTGGAAGACATGCGTGTGCCTCCTAAATCATATGAACCTGACACGTCGGCGAAAAACTGGATTGATATTGTGACCGCAGTAAACCTGCCCAGTCTGCCATACGGAACCGTAGTGTAGTTGGTAAAGGCGTGGCGTGGCGGAGTGGGCTTGCATGTTAGGTGGAAGGTTCGAGTCCGGGCCGAAGGTAACGAATTTTTGAAGTATTTGTTTAATACGTACCGCACGCAGTGTAAGTTCCATACTCGCTTTCATGCAAAATGTGTGTGAATGAATGTGTTTGTGCCCCAAAAAGCGTCAATTAGTTAGCAGGCCGGATACATATAGACCGGAAATAGGAACACTACTGCCTGACAATGTTTTATCGCAGCAAATGCTCGATGTGATGGCCGTTTTGGTTTATGCACATATGGGTCCGGTGTCCAATAGATCATCTTGCGCGCTGAAGCATTCCAGGTGTAACTGCTCGGCAGGCGTAAGTGATGAATTGCTGGAAGTGGTCGGGGTTTTCCGGCGCATGAGTGTAAACGATGTTCTTCAAATGTCCCCACAAGAAGAAGTCTAACGGTGTTAAATCCGGTGATCTGGCGGGCCAAGAAACAGGGCCTCTTCGTCCTATCCATTTCCCTGGCAGTTCCTCGTTCAGATGGCAGATCGTACTCGATGGGCCGCCTGTTGCATCCAGTGAGAATTGTCCGGACTCCAATAGTGCATGTTGTGGCGATTGACGTTCCCATTATTGTGGAAGCGTGATTCGTCCGAGAACAAGATATGCGATACGAATGCTGCATCAATATCCAGCCTGCCTAATAGCCACCGACAGAACTCCATTCGAGCTTCGAAATCCCGCCCGTGGAGCTCTTGGTGTAGCTCAAGATGGTATGGGCAAAATTTATGTTCATGCAGTATTCGCCGGACGGACGGCTGGCTGGTGTTCACCTGTCGTGTAATCGCCCTTGAACTGATGTGTGAATTATTACGATCTGACTCCAGAACGACCTCTTCTGTTTCACACGATATAACGGGCCTGTCGCGGACTGGTGGTTTGTTGGAAATCACGCCTGTTGTCTTTAGTCATCTTTCAACACGGTGGAATGTCGTTGCAGCCAGGTGTCGCCTGTAGGGATACCGTTCCTGGTACAGACGTAGTGCCTCGCGTGCGTTCTGTATTGCTTTCCCATAAATGAGGAGCATGTGAAAGTGAACGTATTTCTCTGTGGAAAAATGGCGAATGACAGCAGAGACTACAGTACATTCAGGTCCTAAGCAGCAGAGTATGTGGAGGGCACAGGATGAATAACAGCGTCATTCTATTGGTTCAGTGTGGCAAACGTGGACCTGTGTTTTCGTATTCAAACATCATACCGATACAAAAACATTTGAACGATGCAGGATTCAAACCGCCGCTAGCACATTCCGTCGATTGCTAGGCGAACGCCTAACCACATCCGCTACGCTACACTGCTGGAAACATGCTGGTGGTACGACGAGCGCAGAGTACATCCGCTATCCGGTTCGGTGTTTACGACATTAATTACTGCACTGTTACCTAGTTTTATGCATTGATTCCCTTCTTTGTTACACCCGGTCACGAGGCACGACACATTAACACAGTTACAAGGTAAAAGGACGTTGCTACATGATTTCAAGGCGTCGTGTTTTACGAACGGATGATATAACATTTCGCTAGGGTTCAGAATCGTGTGCGAAATGTGCTCACTGAACATTAGTACTATACAGTACACCTGCAGGGGAATAGCACCCCTAAAACCATGTGCACGTTAGTTGGGCTGCAGCAAACGATATTGGAAGGGGCTGCTGAATTACACTGTATATTCGGTGACGTGAAATGAAGCGATCTAAACGCAATTTTTTTGCACCTTTGGTACCTTTTTGTGATATATTACATTTTGCCACCTTTTCCCTTCTATTTCATGCTTCAGTACTGAACCCATGACCTTTGTGCCCTAAGAACATTATGCATAAATCGACAATCATTTAAAAGTTGGATTCTTGATAGCATGGATTTGACACGTGACGAGGAGGTGATTACCTCGGGCCCACGCTCTGGGGTACGTGACGTCAGCCACACGTGTCAACGGCGGAAGAATCTCAAGTCATTTTTGTGAACTATTTCAAAGCGCGTGTACATGGCGTGAACCAAGCCAAGTCAAAGAAATATAGTGCCTATCAAGGGAGGTCAATCATCTCACAAATCGAACCCGTAAAAATTTTAAATGTCCATGAACACTACCGCCAGAAATGTAGCAAGCATGTAGTCACTTTCAAAACTCTTGAAATTACAGTTTACGTAAGTCAGAAAATTTATAGAAATTTTCTTGGCGGCAAAGGGAGATATCCGAAGAGAGGGGGTAACTGCTATAAATATGAAGGGACGCCATGACGAAGCCTCCTTCTCCGGCATTTGTGATACAAAGCGGACGAAAAACTGTTGAGCTGCTCTGCGAAATCAAACAACGAAAGTAGACTGAGTTCAACTGCAGATTTTAGCCATTGCGGCTAGGTCTTGACTCCGTGAGGAGATAGTTTTCTTGAGTGAAATAATTGTACCAGATAGGACGGTCAAAGTACTGAATAAATTCCAATGTGATTAAGTAATTCGTGTGCGGAAATAATTATAGTCTATCGTGTGCGCTCAACAAACACGTGAAGGGTATTTTCTTTTTTTATGCTTTATTCCAGGAAACCTGAAGAAACATAATGGTTTGTAAAGCCATGAATGTAAAAATGGCTAAATAAAATGCCAGGGTCGCAGGTGAGCCCTATGACTACATGAGGTAGGTGACTTTCCATCTTACTACCTCTTATATCTTGTCTCATGATCTCAAAAGGTGTATTTGAATGGGGATATACGACGCAGTGGTCACCCCTACTAAGTTTTGTAAATGTGAGAGTACGACTAAAAGAGTCATTTGTTTTATTTTCCACTTGGATAAAATTTTGAAGTCTTGCGAGTGCCGTATAATGTTGTAAAAAGTTATTGAATAGGGTTCCGAAGTGATATTACGTCAAATGTAGATCGTCATCCGTGTGAGTGTACTGCCTATATTTTGTGATGTCAAATTAAGATGTTCATTCGACGTAAATTTTTCCTGTCTGCAATTTGACGTTAATAATAATAATCCATGGTTACTCATTTTCAATCGAGTGGAAGCGCGCTGTCGGGTGAGAACCTAGGGTGATGAATTTGGTCACGGAGAGAAACGTTTTTCTATGCCCATTTTAAACTGTGTCTGACTGACAATAAAAAGATCTAGTAGAATGTTTCAGTCATTTCTCGTAAAAATCAAGTTATAAAATACGATATCATTTATGCGAAGTTATTCATGATTAATGCATTGTGCGATGTTAGACGTCGAGATTTCTAGTGAGGATTTATTCCAGTTCTTTGTCGATGATAATTGTGGAGCTGGGAAACAGAGGTTAGTTTTGTTGATATGAGATTTGCGAATCAGGTTGGACCTGTCATTGAAGCCGGGACACGGAAGCCCGAGGAATGTTTTATATCAGGTGAGATGAGATGTGCGAATCAGGTTAGAGTCCTGTCATTGAAGCCGGGACATGATAGCCCGAGGAATATTTTATAATGTTGAGAATGGAAAGAAATTCATAGAAATCCATAGCGGTATTCATTGGCGACGCGTATAATTAGTGTGGGCATCTTGAAGCTTAATCTGTACATTTTGTTGGTTAGGATATCGTATTTGTTTAATTATGTCGGCAGAGTTTAAAGAGAGCATTTTGAGAAGCCAGTCAACTGTGAGTAAACCAGGTGTTTCATGTTACTGCCAAGCGAACTTGGGGGGTCAGAGGCCTCAACTGTGATAACGGGACAGGCGTGGAATTGAGATTGTACTGTATTCTCGGCCAGGGAAACGTTAAAATGCTGGATTTAGTTGAAATTCATAGCCGGTAATGATCTGAGTATTGTGAAATACTGTAATTGGGGACGTAATGAACATTTGAAATCACGAACTTTGAGTATAAGGAACGGAGTAACCAATTTCAGGGTTGTCCAAAATATAGAGCGGTGGTTGTGATGATCGGTTTGTCTGTGAGGGGTGTGCAAAATTCATAAATGGTAAAGACGAGATATGACATCGTAATTATATGGCGAGTTGTTTGAATTGTACGTAGATTCATAGGATATCCAAGTGTTAATAACGGTTAGGACTAGATTAGATTTTAAAAGTGTAAGCTCACGAGACAAGATATATAACTGGACATGAATTATATAACAATTCTTTTCCAGCCAGATAAACATCGCAATATTGAATTTACATCACAGCTGCGTAGGAATTTGTGAAGAAACCAGAGTCCGCGGAGATAAAATTTACTGATCTTTCACATTTCGATAAATTCATTTAAATTTATTTAATTATTAAATTCAGTGAAACCGCATTTTGAATTAACTTTAATCAAGCGAATAACTTGGAGATGCATTCTGGAAATTTTAGTTTGTTTTTCTGGGGGAATATTAAAACATAAAGTAACGATTAAAGGGACATATCCGATGGAAATGGATTTTTATGCCACAAAGTTTGTGAGCATTGCTATTGTTGTAATTATTGAACTTTGATTGATTGAGCAGTGAATGTGCTGGGGATAGTAAAGTGGAAACTTTGGTCATCAACCGATGTAACTTAATTGTGTTTAGCCTTCAGCCTAGAAACTTGGATGGTCAGGGGTCATCAACCTCAGTGACTTAGATTAGGGCCATATGCCATTGTAGCATCATTTCCTTGCGGTCATCATCCACAATGACTTTAAAGTAACTTAGAAGATTAGATGTCGGTCCATGACATAGATGCAGGTCACATCGATTCAATTAAGGGTCCATGCCGTAGAACCACTGTGTGGCACACACCAATTGGACTGCCTTAATTATACCCAGAGTCCAGAGTTCGTGTTACGAGGGCTGGACCATAACGAATCACTACGATGGAACATGTGGTCTCACATGGAAGCCGAATTTAAGGATTTCCAGACTTTCCTTTCTTAAATGATTAATAATTGAGACAATGGTTTCTAGTATGAATGCCCGTCAGGCAGTTACGTTAAAGTCTCACATCAGTGTTCTGACGTTTATGTAAAAATGATTGTGGTGTCCAGTGGACACAATTGACTTCTATGATACCATTGATATATCAGAATGCTTCAGAATTTTCCTGAATAAATAGGAATCTTTTAAACAGACCTTTCATTCCGGTAGATAGATTAGAATTACTGAACCCTACCTTTACCTCAGCAAGTGACGAAGAACCCGATACGACCCGATACGACCCAAGAGACAGATCTCATGAACTTTGCTGATAGGTAAGAAAGGTAGGTATCCCTCAATATGGACCTAAAGGGTTCAGTAAGTTGGCGCCCAACGTGGGGCATAATTCACGATAACGATGACGAAACTTCAGTCACGATAACGATAAGGATATTTTTGAAAAAAATCGTGTACTAGAGGAAATGAGAAATAATGTTCAGGCTATGCCACATTATGAATGATAAAATCGTGCGCCAGAGTTGATAGTGAACTCGAAGAAATTGATAAACGCCCGATGAGTAAGGCTAGGAGATACAACAATGAGAATAATTTATCTACTGAATGAAAGGTATAATTTAAGTGTGTTAGAGTAATTTCCCGAATTTTTGAATACTGGTTTGAGTGTTTTGGCTGATCACTTTGATCGAGTGAACATTGAATTTCACATTTTATTAAATAAAATTTTAGAGAATGTTGCATTAACAGTGTGATGTGTTAGATAGGAGGATGTTGTGATGTTTATCGTTGTAGTCCTATTATACGCCGTTGAAGTCTCGGGCTCACCGATGACCTATCGTTTTCTGTTAAATACAGTTTGTTTATGCAGGAGGGAGAATTGGCCCAAGGCAGGTGGTCCAAATGATCAAGGAATTAATGGAGAGGATGGAAAATGATAAGAAGGACTTTATGGAGAGAATGGATGCCGATAGGAAGGACTTAAGTGAGAATATTAAATCTATGAGTATGAAGTTGGATAGTACAGAGGTAGAATTAAAAGGCATGAAGGAGGTCGTACAGGACACGCAGGATAGTTGCAAAGAAGCTAGTGGGGATATTAGGAAGGACATTGGTGACTTAAATGTGAAGGTGGAGCAGAACACTAAAGCACAGGTTGACTTTAAACATGAAATAAATCAGCAGTTCATAGAAACTCGCGAGCTACATCGCGTTCTTAGTGAAAATCAGGACATAATTAGAGGAGACCTCGATAGGCACGTCAACGAAAGTAGGGAACTACATAAGCAGTTGATGTCAGATCAAGCTGAGCTTAGGGCCGATCTGAAGACAGAGGTAGAGAAGTTCAACATCATTCGTCAAGACGATAAGTCAAAGGTCTTCACAGCGATGAATGAACATAAGGAAATGTTGTGTAAAGGGATAGCCGTCGTAAATGACAAAGTAGACCAGGTAGCCGAAGACGTTAAGGCAACTGTAAACCAGCGTATTGAGGCCATTGACTTGAAATTAATCCAGATGAATAAAGAGGATATGAGAAAATTAGGTACAACTCAGGAAGAAGCGGCTAGGAGTATTGAGGAGGCACAAGCAGATATTGAGGAACTAGGAAAGGATCTAGGCGATACCAGGGTAGACTTATCGAAACAACTTAAAGACACCCAAGATAAGGTCATAACAGTGAGCGCGAGTTGACATCTGTTCATGAGGCTCTTAAGGGGGAAGTTAGTGCCCAGAAATTAGAACTGGATGGGTTAGTGAGCAATATCGTAGGAGTCCAGGCCAAGATAGAGGAAGTGGTTAGTAAATCTCGCCGCACCTCTGATATGTCGTTCAGTTGTCATAGCAACACTACTATTCCCATACATCTTACAGGGAACGGACAATTTGACAATTCTACGCATTCTCAGGGGCAAAACGTCACGAATGTCATAAACATGATTCGACTTAAGGAAGATCAGCCTAAGAAATTCGATGGCAGTGGTACCCAGACGCCAAAGGGTTTTCTTAGAGAACTTAGAGAGTATATTCGCGATAATAGGATACCTGAAGAGAGGCAACTAAGGACTGTGGAACGGTACCTGGACGGAGTTGCGTCGCTGTGGTTCAAAGGTTTCCGATATAGCTTTGACACGTTCGAGGAATTTCAGACCGCATTTTTGGGCAAATTTTGGAACTCTGAGATTCGGCAGAACCTAAGGCTAGAGTTATATAGTCGCCGGTATAACACCGCAGGACCGCCGAAATTCTCGTTATATTTTACCGAACAATTAGTTAAGTTCAAGGAACTGGAATCAGCCCCAAGTCAGCAAGAACTGGTTCAGGCTATCCAGAAACAGTTCCCACCGGATATCCAGAGGATATTAATTGCTGCGAAGGTCGAAACCCCGATGCAGGCGGAATTGATATTGCGACAGCTGGACCAGACCCATTCGCATCAATCAGCCCCGCGAATAGTCAGGCATTCAGAGCACCAAGTGAATGTCGTAAATCACAGCCAGGAGAGCGCGCCAGATAGGGAAGTTTCACGAGCACCGAGATATGAGAATGAGGGGCGGCGGTTCGACACCAGGCCATACCAAGGTAGGAAGAACTGGGAACAGCCCAGATACCATCATGAAGAGTGGGACAGACGCCGAGAACAATGGAGAAGAAACCAGGGTCGATACCAGGGGAACTCATATCTAAGACGAAGGAACCCACGCGGGAATGAAGGCAACAGAAGAGGGGATGGTTACGAAAATTCCAGACGTTCTGACCGTTGGCACGGGCCTGAAGAGAGAAGGAGAGAAAGGGACCAGTATTTGAGAGAGCTGAGGTCAGGTACCGGACAGGACAAATGGAAGGACAGCATCCAGCGAAGGGAAGTCAACACTGACTGTGTAGAAGCCCAAGACATGTCACATACTGGAGCTATCCGAAAGACCTACCACCAGGATAGGGAATTAAACCCTAACGCGCCTCATTTCGACGAAAGTCTGAATTCATCAAATGAGCGGGGAAAAACGCCAAATTTCCAGTAGTGGTTACGAGACAGGATTCCCACACACAGCCTGAATATGTTTCTCGCGACGGCTGGATAGTAGCCCAGGTTGACTCCTGGATTATACAACCAGATGAATTAGTGGAAGACCACCTCAGACAGGAGGTTAGGAAAATAAGAGAGCTACCAATCGTTAATGTCAGGATATGCAACTTTAAGGTGAGCTGTTTATTGGATACAGGCGCCAGCATCAGCTTAATTTCACAAAATTTCTTTAACGAATTGTCTACTCGGAAGAAATTGCCAGAAATTCCTGTAGCAAATATCAAAATTAGAGGAGTCATTCCCGACAAAACTGCCATTTGTAAAACGCAGACATTTTTGGATTTGCAGATAGGAGACATGACATTTTCGCATCCTTTTGTCATAATTTCAAAGCTGCACTATAATGTTATTCTTGGAGCAGACTTCATTTGTGAAAGTAATGCCGTCATCGATTTAGGAAGGAGAGAGGTGAAATTTAGGAAGGATGACGGACCGGAATTAGTAGCTCTAAACGAAGAATCATTGGGTCAGACTGGGAGAAGAATGTGTGAGGAAGAAGTCCATTTCACTACCGTTTCTAAGGAGGCAGAAGAGGAGATAGAACAGGGAACAGAAGAGGTCAACCAGGAAGAGTGGGATGTCCTCGAGATTGAATTGGGAAAGGCTGTAGAAGATTTGATAAATCAGAAAGTATCAGAATGCCCAGGGACGGCGGAAGAGGAGATGAAGTTAAGGGAACTACTTCTCAAATATCAGGATGTATTCGATTCAAAGCCAGGATGCATTCCAAATTTCAAATATGTGTTGGCTGTAAATAGTTGGGAGCCGTTCAAACGTAGGCCGTATCCCATTCCGGAGAAACATCGCCAGGAGGCTGGAAAAATTATTAAAGAGATGGGAGAAAGTGGGTTGATTTCCAAGGCAAATACACCATTCGTTAATTCCTTAGTTACCGTTCAGAAGCCCGACGGGTCCCTGAGGGTATGCTTGGATGCGAGGGTCGTAAATGAGAGACTAATCCCTGAAAATGATAGAGCTCCTCCCATCAAAGATGTTATTAGGAAGTTTAGGGGCAAGCGCCGCTTCACTAATATTGATCTGACCTCGTCGTATCATCATATAATGCTCGATGAGAAGTCAAGATTGTTTACTGGATTCCTGTATGACCAGCACACTTATGTTTTAACCGTCTCGCGTTTGGAATAAAAAACGCCGGTGCAGCTCTCATACGCGCCCTAGATCGCAACCTCACCGAACAAGTTAAGGCCATAACTACGCGATATGTCGATGACATATTGCTTTCGTCGAAGGATTTCGAGGAAAATCTTCATCATCTCGAGTTGCTACTCGAAAATCTCAGGGCGGCTGGTTTTAAGATCAACTTGAACAAATCAAATTTTGGACAGGAGGAAGTTCTCTTCTTAGGACACATCATTGATGGTGAAGGAGTACGCCCTAACCTAGTGAAATTGCAGGCAATTGACAACTTTCCAAGGCCTATCAAGGTAAAGAACGTCCGACAGTTCTTGGGTATGAGTCAATTTTTCAGTGATCATTGTCCAAATTATACGGAGGTTGTGGCTCCACTGCAAGATTTGCTAGTAAAGAACAATCGATGGAAATGGTCTAGGGAACATGAGATTTCTTTTCGGGATACTAAGGAGATGTTAGCTAGAAGTGTGAAGCTAGGGTACCCGAATTTCGATAAGGCCTTTATCTTGCAAACTGGTGCTTCCACCGTAGGGATTGGTGCAGTTTTATACCAAGAGGAAGGAGAAGAACCCAAGAAGAAGAACTACTTGGCATTCTTTAGCCGTAAACTTAGGAAACACGAGCTAAAATACAGTGTCACTGAATTAGAAATGCTTGCAATTGTTCAATCACTACAGCACTGGAGAAAGATGATTTTTGGATTCCCTATAACCATTAGGACGGATCGCAAGGCCTTGACCTTTGTGATGAAGACGGTACTTGCTAGCGAGAGAGTAGCCAGGTGGGGGCTGTTTATTCAGCAGTTTGATCTGACCATCGAGCACTGTTCAGGAATGTCTAATGTCCTGGCGGATGCCCTAAGTCGAAACCCAAACGATGACGAACATGAGGTGAACTTCGTGGAGTTAACTGACGAAGATAGAACCTTTCTAAATGAGCTGACACGATTACCAGAATGTCAACGACAGGACCAGTTCTGTGGCAGATTAATTTCGTTGTTGAAGGGAGAACTTCCACATGACGACCCAGGACGTGGAGAAGTTGAGAAGCTAGCTGAGAGCTATTTGTTTGTCGACAACACCTTGTTGAAATTCATAGACAAGGATCACACTAAATCTCGAATTGTGGTACCACCACCACTTAGGAAGGGTCTTATATGGCATGCCCATAGGATAACCGGTCATGGTGGGATTGACAAGGTCACCGCTACCCTTCAGGAAACGTTCACCTGGGTTTATCTACGAGAAGACGTGAGAAGCCTTGTAATTACATGTGACACATGCCAGAGGGTTAAGGCGAACCCGTACCTCATTCGACAGGCACCAATACCTCTCTTACCAGCTAAACCTCGTGAATTGTTCGCGATAGATATTTACGGAGTCCTTCCCAAGTCACGTAGAGGGAATAGATATGTCTTGGTAACCGTGGACGTATTCTCTAAGTTCACATCGTTATGTCCATTACAGAAAGCAAACACTAAATTGGTATTAAGAGCTATAAATAGGACCATAATTCCAGCTATGGGGAAGCCCATGTTTTTATTAACGGACCACGGCACACAATTTACCTCAGCTCAATTTAAACAGGAGTTGCAAAGGCTTGAAATTCGACATGTTCTTAGTTCAGTTCGCCATCCTGAGGGAACCCCGTCAGAGCGAATTATGCAGGTCATCGCGAAGTTCTGTCGGATCTTCTGTGCTCAAGAGCATTGGAGATGGATGGATGTGTTACCTATCATAGAAGATTGCGTGAATAACACAATCCACGAATCTATAGGATGCGTCCCAAATGTGGTTCATTCCGATATTTATCCTTTGAGACCATGGCACGCAGTGGTGAAGTGTCCGAGCGACCCACGGCCGACTCACGCGATGCGCATTGAAGAAACAGCTAGGCATCTTCGTCAGCAAGCTGACCGACGTTTGAGACGCGTCAAAAATAAGAGATTTCATCGGCCCTTGAGAGAAGGCGAATATGTGCTTGTTCGTAAACCCGCTCTTTCAAAACCTGAGGACAAGTATTACGCGAAGTTTGCACCGTTGTATATGGGTCCATTTAAAGTCATCCAGAGTTTCCGAAATAATTCCTATAAAATCCAGTCGTTAGATGGACGCTCTGAGGCTATTTTCAATGCAGCCAACTTGAAAGTTTATCGCAAACCTGAAGATATGGTGGTCCAGGAAGTTAACCTCATTGAATCAGTGGTGGATCAAGATGTAGAACCGCTCGAAGAAAAGCAGGATGACCCACTGAAACGATGTAGGGAATGCAGGCAAGTCCCAGACTCTGTGATATTGAGAGCATTTGAGGAGTATTGGAATCTTACAGAGAAAATCTCGATAGAACAGGGTGAATTTGAGGAAGGTTCTGAGGAGGAAGACTTTGACAGCGAGGAAGACTTTGACGGCGAGGAAGGGATAAATAGCTCAGTCGAAAATTCAGTGGAGAACTACCAGGAAGCTGAAGGCATCAACCAGTATCCGTACACCAGGAGATGAGCAATTGCCTAAGAGAAAAGAAAGGAATTTATGTTCAAAGGTCATGTTTCATCAGACGTCGAAATTAGAAATTTCACCATCTGGAGTATTTTAAAGGAAATTCCTTGTCACTGTGCGAAAGGAATTCGTGTCTTGGGGGAAATATGAACCCATGACCTTTGTGCCCTAAGAACATTATGCATAAATCGACAATCATTTAAAAGTTGGATTCTTGATAGCATGGATTTGACACGTGACGAGGAGGTGATTACCTTCGGTCCCACGCTCTGAGGTACGTGACGTCAGCCACACGTGTCAACGGCGGAAGAATCTCAAGTCATTTTTGTGAACTATTTCAAAGCGCGTGTACATGGCGTGAACCAAGCCAAGTCAAAGAAATATAGTGCCTATCAAGGGAGGTCAATCATCTCACAAATCGAACCCGTAAAAATTTTAAATGTCCATGAACACTACCGCCAGAAATGTAGCAAGCATGTAGTCACTTTCAAAACTCTTGAAATTACAGTTTACGTAAGTCAGAAAATTTATAGAAATTTTCTTGGCGGCAAAGGGAGATATCCGAAGAGAGGGGGTAACTGCTATAAATATGAAGGGACGCCATGACGAAGCCTCCTTCTCCGGCATTTGTGATACAAAGCGGACGAAAAACTGTTGAGCTGCTCTGCGAAATCAAACAACGAAAGTAGACTGAGTTCAACTGCAGATTTTAGCCATTGCGGCTAGGTCTTGACTCCGTGAGGAGATAGTTTTCTTGAGTGAAATAATTGTACCAGATAGGACAGTCAAAGTACTGAATAAATTCCAATGTGATTAAATAATTCGTGTGCGGAAATAATTATAGTCTATCGTGTGCGCTCAACAAACAAGTGAAGGGTATTTTCTTTTTTTATGCTTTAATCCAGGAAACCTGAAGAAACATAATGGTTTGTAAAGCCATGAATGTAAAAATGGCTAAATAAAATGCCAGGGTCGCAGGTGAGCCCTATGACTACATGAGGTAGGTGACTTTCCATCTTACTACCTCTTATATCTTGTCTCATGATCTCAAAAGGTGTATTTGAATGGGGATATACGACGCAGTGGTCACCCCTACTAAGTTTTGTAAATGTGAGAGTACGACTAAAAGAGTCATTTGTTTTATTTTCCACTTGGATAAAATTTTGAAGTCTTGCGAGTGCCGTATAATGTTGTAAAAAGTTATTGAATAGGGTTCCGAAGTGATATTACGTCAAATGTAGATCGTCATCCGTGTGAGTGTACTGCCTATATTTTGTGATGTCAAATTAAGATGTTCATTCGACGTAAATTTTTCCTGTCTGCAATTTGACGTTAATAATAATAATCCATGGTTACTCATTTTCAATCGAGTGGAAGCGCGCTGTCGGGTGAGAACCTAGGGTGATGAATTTGGTCACGGAGAGAAACGTTTTTCTATGCCCATTTTAAACTGTGTCTGACTGACAATAAAAAGATCTAGTAGAATGTTTCAGTCATTTCTCGTAAAAATCAAGTTATAAAATACGATATCATTTATGCGAAGTTATTCATGATTAATGCATTGTGCGATGTTAGACGTCGAGATTTCTAGTGAGGATTTATTCCAGTTCTTTGTCGATGATAATTGTGGAGCTGGGAAACAGAGGTTAGTTTTGTTGATATGAGATTTGCGAATCAGGTTGGACCTGTCATTGAAGCCGGGACACGGAAGCCCGAGAAATGTTTTATATCAGGTGAGATGAGATGTGCGAATCAGGTTAGAGTCCTGTCATTGAAGCCGGGACATGATAGTCCGAGGAATATTTTATAATGTTGAGAATGGAAAGAAATTCATAGAAATCCATAGCGGTATTCATTGGCGACGCGTATAATTAGTGTGGGCATCTTGAAGCTTAATCTGTGCATTTTGTTGGTTAGAATATCGTATTTGTTTAATTATGTCGGCAGAGTTTAAAGAGAGCATTTTGAGAAGCCAGTCAACTGTGAGTAAACCAGGTGTTTCATGTTACTGCCAAGCGAACTTGGGGGGTCAGAGGCCTCAACTGTGATAACGGGACAGGCGTGGAATTGAGATTGTACTGTATTCTCGGCCAGGGAAACATTAAAATGCTGGATTTAGTTGAAATTCATAGCCGGTAATGATCTGAGTATTGTGAAATACTGTAATTGGGGACGTAATGAACATTTGAAATCACGAACTTTGAGTATAAGGAACGGAGAAACCAAATTCAGGGTTGTCCAAAATATAGAGCGGTGGTTGTGATGATCGGTTTGTCTGTGAGAGGTGTGCAAAATTCATAAATGGTAATGACGAGATATGACATCGTAATTATATGGCGAGTTGTTTGAATTGTACGTAGATTCATAGGATATCCAAGTGTTAATAACGGTTAGGACTAGATTAGATTTTAAAAGTGTGAGCTCACGAGACAAGATATATAACTGGACATGAATTATGTAACAATTCTTTTCCAGCCAGATAAACATCGCAATATTGAATTTACATCACAGCTGCGTAGGAATTTGTGAAGAAACCAGAGTCCGCGGAGATAAAATTTACTGTTCTTTAACATTTCGCTAAATCATTTAAATTTATTTAATTATTAAATTCAGTGAAACCGCATTTTGAAATAACTTTAATCAAGCGAATAACTTGGAGATGCATTCTGGAAATTTTAGTTTGTTTTTCTGGGGAATATTAAAATATAAAGTAACGATTAAAGGGACATATCCGATGGAAATGGATTTTTATGCCACAAAGTTTGTGAGCATTGCTATTGTTGTAATTATTGAACTTTGATTGATTGAGCAGTGAATGTGCTGGGGATAGTAAAGTGGAAACTTTGGTCATCAACCGATGTAACTTAATTGTGTTTAGCCTTCAGCCTAGAAACTTGGATGGTCAGGGGTCATCAACCTCAGTGACTTAGATTAGGGCCATATGCCATTGTAGCATCATTTCCTTGCGGTCATCATCCACAATGACTTTAAAGTAACTTAGAAGATTAGATGTCGGTCCATGACAGACGCAGGTCACATCGATTCAATTAAGGGTCCATGCCGTAGAACCACTGTGTGGCACACACCAATTGGAATGCCTTAATTATACCCAGAGTCCAGAGTTCGTGTTACGAGGGCTGGACCATAACGAATCACTATGATGGTACATGTGGTCTCACATGGAAGCCGAATTTAAGGATTTCCAGACTTTCCTTTCTTAAATGATTAATAATTGAGACAATGGTTTCTAGTATGAATGCCCGTCAGGCAGTTACGTTAAAGTCTCACACCAGTGTTCTGACGTTTATGTAAAAATGATTGTGGTGTCCAGTGGACACAATTGACTTCTATGATACCATTGATATATCAGAATGCTTCAGAATTTCCCTGAATAAATAGGAATCTTTTAAACAGACCTTTCATTCCAGTAGATAGATTAGAATTACTGAACCCTACCTTTACCTCAGCAAGTGACGAAGAACCAGATACGACCCAAGAGACAGATCTCATGAACTTTGCTGATAGGTAAGAAAGGTAGGTATCCCTCAATATGGTCCTAAAGGGTTCAGTACCTTTTCTTCCACTTTTATCTGCGTTTTTAAAAGATTAGACAAGATATTTTTTCTCTTCTTGAACAGATTTTAATTCATTCTTAAATCAGAAGTCAACAAGAGACAATAAATAAATATTAAAATATAATTTATTGAAACCACCAGTACTTCATATCCCAACAAGAATTACCAGCCTGCTGCTGTAAAATCAAATTAATATTTAAACAATGGTGTTACAACAATTTAAACTAAGTTCTGTTAGTAGTGGCGTGAATTTAACGACTCCACACCTATCGACTGTTCTTTCTTGTTGGCCGTGTTAGTGTTTAACCATTTCATACAAGAAATTTTTTCACAACACAAAGTCATGCCGAAAGGTAAGAAGGAGAATTTGTATGCATTTTCAGAAGAATTCAAGATTACATATATCGAAACTGATGGCATAATTCTCCGATGTGCCGTCTGCGAAGTAAATATTGCAATTGACTGTCAAATACAATGAAATATTGTGTGTAATCCAATATAACAAGTTTCTCAACTTTTAGAACCCAGTAAATGGGATAAAGGAAGTTCACGTAACTGGTTTAAACTTTAACTAAGTTATTTCATCAACAGCATTTTTTGCAACTTTTTATATGTATTTTAAGAACCTCTTCCCGCCCCCCCCCCCTTTTCTGACAATATTTTCCACCTTAAAATCCCTTTCCTAGTAATGACATATTCCATTCCTTTATTTGTAAGCAATTGAAAATGAAAAATGTCGGCGAATTGTGGTTCTGATATGGTTATACGCGTGTTTCATTTTACATATTTGTACATATTCTTAGTAATATTACACATATTTAAATATTATGTGAAGAATGCAACTTTTTTTACATATGTAGGTAATTCTTTTAACAAAATTAAAAATTGTGTCAGCTCGTTTAATTTTCAGATTCCAGTAAAAATGTGGCGAATTTCATCTCAAATAGAATATATTTCGTCCGCCTCTGTGGTGTAGTGGTTAGTGTGATTAGCTGTAACCCGCGGGTTCGATTAGCGGCTCGGCCACGAAATTTGGAAAGTGGTACGAGTGCTGGAAAAGGCTGCACTCAGCCTCGGGAGGTCAACTGAGTATAGGTGGGTTCGATTCCCACCTCAGCCATCCTCGAAGTAGTTTTCCGTGGTTACCTACTTCTCCTCCAAACAAATTCCGGGATGGTACCTAATTTAAGGCCACGGTCGCTTCCTTCCCTCTTCCTTTTAAATCCCTTCCAATCTTCCTATTCCCCCAACAAGGCCCCTGTGCAGCATAGCAGGTGAGGCAGCCTGGCGAGGTACTGGTCCTTCTCCCCAGTTTTATACCCTTGACCCAAAGTCTTATTTCCAGGACACTGCCCCTTAGGCGGTAGAGGTGGGATCCCTCCCTGAGTCCGGAGAAAAAGACAATCCTGGAGGGTAAACAGATTAAGAAATAAATAAAAGAAAGAAAGAATAGAATATATTTTAATTCCTACAGTTTGTTTTAAAATTGGGATACCTAACCCTTTGTCTGTGAAATGCAGTAGGTCCTAAGTGCCTCAACTGCATAAAACAGCACTAATCCTTCCTCAGAATCTGGGATGGCTAGGTTCCTTTCATTAGCGAGTTTCTAATAAATTCCATGCAGTCTTGAAACGAAATCTAGATTATTCAAGCTCTTTATCTGTTTGCAAGATCATTAGTTACTAACAAGAAGAGCCCTGGAAGACGTTTCACCCAGATAGTTTTATCTTACCGGTGAGTTCCTGCGATGTTTGAACAGTCCTTATCAACCTATAAGAAAATTTTATCGGATCAGCGCCAAAACATCATAATGGAAACCATGGAGAACTACTTCGTGACCCACTGCACATCACGATTAGAAAGTACTATTTGTGTTTCTTTCTTTCTTTCTTCGTTTCTTTCTTTCTTCGTTTCTTTCTTTCTTCTTTCTTAGTCTGTTTGCCCTCCAGGGTTGGTTTTCCCTTGGACTCAGCGAGGGATCCCACCTCTACCGCCTCAACAAAGTAGAGACAATACGCGACACTGAGCGAGATATCGAGGGACAGGTATTGGAGCTCACTCTAGCGGATAGACCTGAACGGTACTGATTCTGTCATAAGAGCACGTGTATTTTTGTGTGAAGTTTTTGGTGTTATTTATGCGTTTTCAGTGAGTTGACATAATTAAATAGTAGCGTGAGTCATTCCTTGATATCTCCTCTCAACATGAGGGGAAAAGTATGTGCTGTGTTTGGCTGCAGTACTAACGAAGTAGAGAAAAATGCGCGCTCGTTCTTCAGGTTCCCTCGTGACAAGAACATGTAAGTAATATTGTGTTTGCATACATATTCTTCCAGTGACAGAGATTTTTATAGTACTTCATAATCTTCTGACCTGCTCGACCCATGTTTTAACGGGCTTAAAATATAATACGCATATTTTATTGTATAGTGCAGCAGTTAACCTTCAATACCGATGTGTTGTTGTAGGTGTGATCTGTGGGTTTTGAAATGTCACAGAAGCGATTTGGATAAAGTGTACAAGAAAGAAGGGGCGTTAGGCTTGTATAAGAATTATAAGATATGTTCAGATCATTTCCAGGCCAGCGACTTTAAAAATCCTCGACTATACAGCCAAGGGTATGTGACATTTTTACTCTAATTGTACGTAAATATTCCTCAAAGCATCACTATCGACAACATTTTCAAACTTTTCTTTCTTTTATCCCTCTTCTCAGATTAAAGCCGGGATTTTATAGATTTTCTTTCTGTTAGTAGGCTTCATGTTAAGAGGAAAATTGTCCAGCTATTAAATGTTAATTCATTGCATCATATGTGTAAGGAATGTGCCGATATTTTTATTGACAAGTGTCTTAATGTGATGATACATTGTTTTTAAATGAGGAAAAAAGACAAATCCAACCGTAAGATTTCAGGCAGGTATGCTAAAGCTAAAAAAGTAATGCCTAAATGAAAGATCAAGCTATTTCACAGCAGTCCATTTCACACCTTGTTTATATGTCTGATTTCAGTCTTTGAATAATAACCTTTTAAATAATTCTTCATTCATTTATCCAGAATTGCTTTAGCAACTTCGAAGTTAATATCTCAATACCACTGTCTTTCTAGACGTAATTTATTTATCCATTTCCATATATACATTTCCATTGATATTTGAATTTAGCGCGATTTGTTCAGGTCAAGTCACTAGGAGCGCCACTGTCGAATTGTCTCCCATTTTAGCAAGGCGAAATCCGTAAGTGTCGTGTATTGTCTCTACTGTATTTGGCCTCAAGTGCAGTGTCGAGAGCCTTATGCGCCCTCTCCTTTACATCCTTACTACAACCCCTAAATATCCGCATAACCATGCGAAGAGGTATGTAACCATTTTTACAATGTCGTTAATGTGATTACCTCAATGAATATCATTTCTTATACTGTATTAACACCTGGTACTTACAGTGATCCCCATGAGGTACTATCACACCATCAACACAGTAATTAAAACTGAGGGTAATTTTCCACTTGGTGAAACATTATAGTCCGCATCTGTGGTGTAGTGGTTAGCGTGATTAGCTGCCACCCCCGGAGGTCCGGGTTCGATTCCCGGCTCTGCCACGAAATTTGAAAAGTGGTACGGGGGCTGGAACGGGGTCCACTCAGCCTCGGGAGGTCAACTGAGTAGAGGTGGGTTCGATTCCCACCTCAGCCATCCTGGAAGTGGTTTTCCGTGGTTTCCCACTTCTCCTCCAGGCAAATGCCGGGATGGTACCTAACTTAAGGCCACGGCCGCATCCTTCCCTCTTCCTAGCCTGTCCCATCCAATCGCCCCATCCCTCCACAAGGCCCCTGTTCAGCATAGCAGGCGAGGCCGCCTGGGCGAGGTACTGATCCTTCTCCCCAGTTGTATCCCCGCCCCAAAGTCTGAAACTCCAGGACACTGCCCTTGAGGCGGTAGAGGTGGGATCCCTCGCTTAGTCCGAGGGAAAAACCGACCCTGGAGGATAAACAGATTCAGAAGAAGAAACATTATAACCTGACTTTTCGTCCCGTTTATTGTCTGCTGTCTTTCTGAGGTCGCTCACAATCCTGTAGCGTGATTCAGCAGCCCTTTCCAATATCGTTCGCTGCAGCCCAACTAACGTGCACATGGTTGTAGGTGTGCTATTCCCCTGCAGGCGTACTGTATAGTACTAATGTTCAGTGAGCACATGTTGCACACGATTCAGCAAACGATTCTGAAACCTAACGAAATGTTATGTAATCCGTTCGCAAAACATGACGCCTTGAAATCATGTAGCAACGTCCTTATACCATGTAACTGTGTTAATGTGTCGTGCCTCGTGACCGGGTGTAACAAAGAGGGGAATCAATGCATAAAACTAGGTAACAGTGCAGTAATTAATGTCTTAAACACCGAACCGGATAGCGGATGTACTCTGCGCTCGTCGTACTACCAGTATGTTACCAGCAGTGTAGCGTAGCGGATGTGGTTAGGCGTTCGCCTAGCAATCGACGGAATGTGCTAGCGGCGGTTTGAATCCTGCATCGTTCAAATATTTCTGCATCGGTATGATGTTTGAATACGAAAACACAGGCCCACGTTTGCCACACTGAAACAGTTGAATGACGCTGTTACTCATCTTGTGCCCTGCGCACACTCTGCTGGTTAGGGCCTGAATGTACTGTAATCTCTGCTGTCATTCGGCATGTTTTCCACAGAGGAATACGTTGACATGCTCCTCATTTATGGGGAGGCAAGACAAAACGCACGCGAGGCACTACGTCTGTACCAGGAACGGTATCCCGATAGACGACACCCGGCTGCAACGACACTCCACCGTGTTGAAAGACGACTAAGGACAACAGGCGTGATTTCCATCCAGCCGCCAGTCCGCGATAGGCCCACTACATCGAGTGAAACAGAAGAGGCCGTTCTGGAGGCAGATCGTAATAATCCACACATCAGTTCAAGGGCGATTACACGACAGGTGAACACCAGCCAGCCGTCCGTCCGGCGAATACTGCAAGAACATAAATTTCACCCATACCATCTTGAGCTACACCAAGAGCTCCACGGCCGGATTTCAAAGCTCGAATGGAGTTCTGTCGGTGGTTACTAGGCAGGCTGGACAATGATGCAGCATTCGTATCGCATATCGCGCTTCGACAGTAATGGGAACGTCAATCGCCACAACATGCACTGTTGGAGTCCGGACAATCGTCACTGGGCGCGATAGACGGCCCATCAAGTACGATGGGGTGTGAATGTTTGGTGCGGAATCTTGGGGGATCGTCTGATTGGACTTCATTTCTTTTATATCCGGTCTGTATGTGTCCGGCCGGCTAACTAATCGGCCCTCCTTAGGGCCATAAACACATTCATTCGCACGAAATTTTAATGGAAGCGGGTACTGAACTTACATTGCGTGCGGTACGTATTAAACAACTATTTCAATAATTTGTCATCTTCGCCCCGGACTAGAACCTCCCACCTGACACGCAAGCCCGCTCCGCCACGCCTTTACCAACTGCACTACGGTTCCGTACAGCACACTGAGCAGCTTATAGCATTTATTAGGTTTACTGCGGTCACAATAACAATTTGGTGTTTCGCCGGCGTGTCAGGTTCATAAGATCTAGAAGGCACATGCATGTCTTCCAGTGTTTAACACGAGTATAATATTACGGCAACGGCCGAGAGGATTCGTCGTGCTGACCACACGACACCTCGTAATCTGTAGGCCTTCGGGCTGAGCAGCGGTCGCTTGGTAGGCCAAGGCCCTTCAAGGGCTGTAGTGCCATGGGGTTTGGTTTGGTTTATAATATTACGGCGTCCTATCATGGTGAGGTGGTAAATACCAAGATTTTCGGTTGTGTTGTCTGAGCATACCGGCTTGGCAGATGTTTTCAGGACGGAATGAATATTGTGGGTTGCATAAAACTGCATTGGAAGGGGCGGCTGGATCACGGTGTATAGTATATCATCATCCACAAATAGCCTTTTTTTGCTACTTGCTTTACGTCGCACCGACACAGATAGGTCTTATGGCGACGATGGGATAGGAAAGACCTAGGAAGTGGAAGGAAGCGGCCGTGGCCATAATTAAGGTACAGCCCCGGCATTTGCCTCGTGTGAAAATGGGAAACCACGGAAAACCATCTTCAGGGTTGCCGACAGTGGGGCTCGAACCCACTATCTCCCGATTACTGGATACTAGCCGCACTTAAGCGACTGCAGCTATCGAGCTCGGTACAAATAGCCTTATCTTTAATTCCAGTTCTTTACTCATATCATTTATGTATATAAGAAACCATAAAGGTTCAATAATACTGTCCTGTGGACCCCCCCCCCCCCCTAATCATTATAGGATCAGATAACACTTCACCTACTCTAATTCTCTGAGTTGTATTTTCTAGAAATGTAGTCACTCATTCAACCGCATTTTGTCTAGTCCAACAGCCCATATTTTCGTCAAAAATCTTCCATGAGCTTCTCCATTAAAAGCCTTGGATACCGTAGGAAATAGCGATATAGTCCAGTAACCTCCTGAAACTAATAGATCTGCTATAACTTCCTGGAGTCTTACAAGTTGAGCCTCATTGGAATAACCTTTCCTAAACCCGAACTGCCTTCTATCAAACGAGTTAATAATTTTCCAAACATGTCTAATATAATTAGAAAGAATGTTTTGCCAGAGATTATATCATCAGTAAATCTCAAAGCTGTCCGCTTCTGTGGTGTAGTGGTTAGCGTGATTAGCTGCCACCTCCAGAGGCCCGCGATCGATTCCCGGCCCTGCCACGAAATTTGAAAAGTGGTACGAAGGCTGGAACGGAGTTCACTCAGCCTCGGGTTTCCGTGGTTTCCCACTTCTCCTCCAGAAAAATGCCGGGGTGGTACCTAACTTAAGGCCACGACCGATTCATTCCCACTTCCTTGCCTATCCTTTCTAATCTTCCCATCCCCCACAAGGCCCCTGTTCAGAATAGCAGGTGAGGCCACCTGGGCGAGGTACTGGTCCTTCTCCCAGTTGTATCCCCCGACCCAGAGTCTGAAACTTCAGGACACTGCCCTTGAAGCGGTAGAGGGGGGATCCCTTGCTGCGTCAGAGGGAAAAATCGACCCTGGATGGTAAACAGGTTAAGAAAGAAAAAATCTGAGAGTTTTGATTTCCTTTCCTTGGATTTTGATTCGCTTTCCAAATTCTTCTTTAATTGCCTTTACCGTCTGTTCTATATATACGTTGAAACGAAGAGGGGACAAACTGCAACCTTGCGTCAATCCTTTCTGGATTGCTGCTTATTTTTCGTGACCCTAGATTCTTATCACTGTACACCTGTAATAGCACCTGCTAAAACGGGTAAGGAGAGGAGGAGAAGAAGAGCGGTAATAGCTACAGCCCATACAAATAAAGGTGTTTGGTCTAGTGATATTCCAGGGGCTCGTATATTGATAGTTGTAGACTAATTTCTGTGCAGATTGTAGATAATACTTCTTTCTCGGTATTTGATCCCATCACCTTCAGAATCTCAAACAGTTTGATCTAATCAACATTACGATATCGAACGGCTTTTATAAATCCACGAATGCAATACATGTGGGCTTGTCGTTCCTAATTCGATCATCTAAGATTAGACGTAAGGTCAGGATTGCTCCTCATGTGCCTACATTTCTTCTGAAGCCATACTGATGATCTACCAACTGAGCTTCAAATTTCTTTCCATTCTTCTTAATCTGTTTACCCTCCAGAGTTGCTTTTTCCCTCGGACTCAGCGAGGGATCCCACCTCAACCGCCTCAAGGGCAGTGTCCTTGAGCGTGAAACATTGGGTCGGAGGATACAACAGGGGAGGATGACCAGTACCTCGCCCAGGCGGCCTCACCTGCTATGCTGAACAGGGGCCTTGGTGTGAGATGGGAAGTTTGAAAGGGATAGACAAGGAAGAGGGAAGGAATTGGCCATG
Source organism: Anabrus simplex (assembly GCF_040414725.1). NCBI lineage: Eukaryota > Metazoa > Arthropoda > Insecta > Orthoptera > Tettigoniidae > Anabrus > Anabrus simplex. Next base: position 318,571,205 of record NC_090266.1, on the reverse strand, counting down.
GCCTTAAGTTAGGTACCATCCCGGCATTTGCCTGGAGGAGAAGTGGGAAACCACGGAAAACCACTTCGAGGATGGCTGAGGTGGGAATCGAACCCACCTCTACTCAGTTGACCTCCTTAGGCTAAGTGGACCCCGTTCCAGCCCTCATACCGCTTTTCAAATTTCGTGGCAGAGCTGGGAATCGAAGCCGGGCCTCCGGGGGTGGCAGCTAATCACACTAACCACTACACCACAGAGGCGGACTCTTTCCATTCTTCTGTAAACAATACGAATGTTGGAACTTTAATAGTGAAAATACTGCTGTAGAGACGTCATGCAACGGAACCTATTAATGTCGCTGATAGTTATATACCTACCTTACCTCAGAGCACATGGACTCTCCCTTCCCACATCACGCGCATGCGAACTGGCGAGAGGAACAGCTGGCGGTCTAAGGTAGTGTCGTCACGATGTTTTCGACGCAGGAACAACGGTGTTGGATAAAGATTGAATGTGCTTGAGGTCGCACAGCACGACAGTGTCATCAATAGAGGGCGGGTTTGGCATATTTGCTCCAACATAGCGGCGGCCCTGGCGAACTCGCAATGCACTAAGCAGGATTGCCAGCGTCGGCGCATTATCCACAGATACTGAATAATTCGAAAGATGAACGGTACAGACAGGTTAGAGCTACAAAGTATTGGGCTGGACTGGTTAGGTCCTGTTAGTGACAAGACCATAGGAACAAGGGAAATGGTGGCATTATTTAGTTCCAGGCTGATTCTGTTTTATACGCAAGAATAATCAAATCAATCAATACTGATCTGCACTTAGGGCAGTCGCCCAGGTGGCAGATTCCCTATCTGTTGCTTTCCTAGCCTTTTCCGAAATGATTTCAAAGAAATTGGAAATTTATTGAACATCTCCCTTGGTAAGTTATTCCAATCCCTAACTCCCCTTCCTATAAATGAATATTTGCCCCAGTTTGTCCTCTTGAATTCCAACTTTATCTTCATATTGTAATCTTTCCTACTTTTATAGACGCCATTCAAACCTATTCGTCTACTAATGTCATTCCACGCCATCTCTCCGCTGACAGCTCGGAACATACCACTTAGTCGAGCAGCTCTTCTTCTTTTTCTCAATTCTTCCCAACCCAAACATTGCAACATTTTTGTAACGCTACTCTTTTGTCGGAAATCACCCAGAACAAATCGAGCTGCTTTTCTTTGGATTTTTTCCAGTTCTTGAATCAGGTAATCCTGGTGAGGGTCCCATACACTGGAACCATACTCTAGTTGGGGTCTTACCAGAGACTTATATGCACTCTCCTTTACATCCTTACTACAACCCCTAAACACCCTCATAACCATGTGCAAAGATCGGTACCCTTTATTTACAATCCCATTTATGTGATTACCCCAGTGAAGATCTTTCCTTATATTAACACCTAGATACTTACAATGATCTCCAAAAGGAACTTTCACCCCATCAACGCAGTAATTAAAACTGAGAGGACTTTTCCTATTTGTGAAACTCACAACCTGACTTTTAGCCCCGTTTATCAACATACCATTGCCTGCTGTCCATCTCACAATATTTTCGAGGTCACGTTGCAGTTGCTCACAATCTTGTAACTTATTTATCACTCTATAGAGAATAACATCATCCGCAAAAAGCCTTACCTCCGATTCCACTCCTTTACTCATATCATTTATATATATAAGAAAACATAAAGGTCCGATAACACTGCCCTGAGGAATTCCCCTCTCAACTATTACAGGGTCAGACAAAGCTTCACCTACTCTAACTCTCTGAGATCTATTTTCTAGAAATATAGCAACCCATTCAGTCACTTTTTTGTCTAGTCCAATTGCACTCATTTTTGCCAGTAGTCTCCCATGATCCACCCTATCAAATGCTTTAGACATGTCAATCGCGATACAGTCCATTTGACCTCCAGAATCCAAGATATCTGCTATATCTTGCTGGAATCCTACAAGTTGAGCTTCAGTGGAATAACCTTTCCTAAAACCGAATTGCCTTCTATCGAACCAGTTATTAATTTCACAAACATGTCTAATATAATCAGAAAGAATGCCTTCCCAAAGCTTACATACAATGCATGTCAAACTTACTGGCCTGTAATTTTCAGCTTTATGTCTATCACCCTTTCCTTTATACACAGGGGCTACTATAGCAATTCTCCATTCATCTGGTATAGCTCCTTCGGCCAAAGAATAATCAAATAAGTACTTCAGATATGGTACTATATCCCAACCCATTGTCTTTAGTATATCCCCAGAAATCTGATCAATTCCAGCCGCTTTTCTAGTTTTCAACTTTTGTATCTTATTGTAAATGTCATTGTTATCATACGTAAATTTTATTACTTCTTTGGCCTTAGTCTCTTCCTCTATCTCGACATTATCCTTGTAACCAACAATCTTTACATACTGCTGACTGAATACTTCTGCCTTTTGAAGATCCTCACATACACACTCCCCTTGTTCATTAATTAGTCCTGGAATGTCCTTCTTGGAACCTGTTTCTGCCTTAAAATACCTATACATACCCTTCCATTTTTCACTAAAATTTGTATGACTGCCAATTATGCTTGTCATCATGTTATCCTTAGCTGCCTTCTTTGCTAGATTCAATTTTCTAGTATGTTCCTTCAATTTCTCCTTACTTCCACAGCCATTTCTAACTCTATTTCTTTCCAGTCTGCACCTCTTTCTTAGTCTCTTTATTTCTCTATTATAATAAGGTGGGTCTTTACCATCCCTTACCACCCTTAAAGGTACAAACCTGTTTTCGCATTCCTCAACAATTTCTTTAAACCCATCCCAGAGTCTCTTTACATTTTTATTTACCGTTTTCCACCGATCATAGTTACTTTTTAGAAACTGCCTCATGCCTGCTTTATCAGCCATATGGTACTGTCTAACAGTCCTACTTTTAAGACCTTCCTTTCTATCACATTTATTTTTAACTACCACAAAAACAGCTTCATGATCACTAATACCATGTATTACTTCAGTTTCCCTATAGAGCTCATCTGGTTTTATCAGCACCACATCCAAAATATTTTTCCCTCTGGTTGGTTCCATCACTTTCTGAATCAGCTGTCCTTCCCATATTAACTTATTTGCCATTTGTTGGTCATGCTTCCTGTCGTTCGCATTTCCTTCCCAATTGACATCTGGCAAATTCAGATCTCCCGCTACAATCACATTTCTTTCCACGTCGTTTCCCACATAGCTGACTATCCTATCAAATAATTCCGAATCCGCATCAGTGCTACCCTTTCCCGATCTGTACACTCCAAATATATCAAGTTGCCTATTATCTTTAGAAATGAGCCTTACACCTAGAATTTCATTTGTCTCATCTTTAACTTTTTCGTAGCTTACAAATTCTTCTTTCACCAGAATGAAAACTCCCCCCTCCCACCTTTCTTATCCTATCTCTACGATACACACTCCAGTGCCGTGAGAAAATTTCTGCATCCATTATATCATTTCACAGCCATGATTCAACTCCTATTACAATATCTGGTAAATATATATCTATTAAATTACTTAATTCTATTCCTTTCTTTACAATACTTCTACAGTTCAACACTAACAATTTTATGTCATCCCTACTTGATTTCCAGTTCCCTGTTCCCTTATCACCGCTCCCTAGGCCATCCCGTTTCCCTGAATGTACCTCCCTATTACCCTTCCAAACAAATTTCCTAACTTATACGTACCACTGCGGTTTAAATGAAGGCCATCCGAGCGCAGATCCCTTTCTCCTACCCACCCATTAGGATCTAGAAATTTCACTCCCAGTTTCCCACATACCCACTCCATAGTCTCATTTAAATCCCCAATCACCCTCCAGTCAGTATCCCTCCTACACAGTATTCCACTAATAACAATCTCCGCTTTCTTAAACTTCACCCGTGCTGCATTTACCAGATCCCACACATCTCCAACTATGTTGGTACTTATATCAGCTTGCCTTACGTTGTTGGTACCAACGTGAAACACTACCACCTTCTCCTTCCCCTCCTCCCTCTCTTCTACTTTCCTCAACATCTGCCTCAACCTAATTCCTGGATAACATTCTACCCTGGTTCCCTTTCCTCCACACACTTTCCCCACGTGTCTAACGATGGAATCCCCCATGACCAGAGCCTCAACCCTACCCACCTCATTTGATCCCCTCGCCTCCTGGTCAGCCCTATCTTTCCTGATAGCTGCAGAAGCTACTTCCTCCTCCCTTTTCTCTTTCCCATGACCCTGTTCCACCTGTCTTTTCCTATCCTCTACTCTACATTTCCCTTTCCTACATTTTCCCTTCCTCCTACTTCCACGCATCTCACCAACAGTTCCCTGTCCCTCATCTTCCCTCTGTTGTTCTACCTGGAGTGACTCGTACCGATTTCGCACAGACACCTGTCCTGAATTCTGATCCTGAATAGAGCCCTTGGCCTGCAATCACCTTCCCCTTAGAACATTAGACCACCTGTCTTCTACAATTCTTCCCTTTCCTTCCCCTCCCTCTTGTACACCTACTGTAACCAGTACATTGTTTGAGGGAGTCCTATCTTCCTTCCCGTCTTCTGTGAGAATCCTAATTATCTCCCTCAAACTTTCCAACTCCTCCCTCATACCCCTCAATGCCTCACCACACCCACAATAAGTACACTCGCGCTCTTTAGCCATTCTTTACGGGGGGAAAATTTTAAATTAAAAAAATAAAATAACTTATTTGCAAAAAAATAAATGAACGGAGGGATATATTGTCTGAGATAGTACACAACAATAAGGTAATTAATATACGACTACACTACAATACTACTTAGTCGTGCTCTATTTTTTTAATCCTACAACCCCTAACAGGATAAAAACTGCTGTTAATTACTGAATATCGAAAGTAATACACAAGAACTACACAATTCCAAACTGCAATTAAGCCTATCCTAATTTCAACAATATTTTAGTAAGAGTTTCTACGGATACCTCTACTACACCAGTACTACACAAATATTTTACAATAATAAAATAAGCACACTAAATTCTAATAGGATATTACTCGTCTACTACTGTACAGTACACTACAGTAATTTTTAAACTACTTTCAGACGTATCCTAATTATGATACCGGTACCGTACCGTATGTCACTACTAAGCACAACAGAAATGAAATTTGCAAGAACTACTGTACTCAAAGATTACCAACGAAGCTAAATGCTTAGACAAATTATTATTAGTATTACGGTCTAATAGATATACACGAAAGATAACACACGAATATAGCACGCAAGATACGGCACTATCTAAATGTACTGTATCTATACTACAATGTATCTACACTACACTACACTGCGTTTGGTTAAATGCTTAAGTATCAAAAGGATTGCCGTACACGAAGAAAAACACGAATATAACTGGCAAGATACTATCTAATATATTATACCTTATCTTCACTACTATTCTACTGAAATGTGGTTATGTGATTATTACAGCTGGTGGATTACTATTATTTTCCCTACTCCACGGGACGGAGAAAAAAAAAGTGTCCTTAATTAGGCCTTAATTGGACCAGGTAGGTTGTAATGATGTTATTCGCTTTACGTCCCACTAACAACTCTTTTACGGTTTTCGGAGACGCCGAAGTGCCGGAATTTTGTCCCGCAGGAGTTCTTTTACGTGCCAGTAAGTCTACCGACACGAGGCTGACGTATTTGAGCACCTTCAAATACCACCGGACTGAGCCAGGATCGAACCTGCCAAGTTGGGGTCAGAAGGCCAGCGCCTCAACCGTCTGAGCCACTCAGCCCGGCAAGTCTATTTTTAATTCAGCTTATGAATGCATTTGGAAAAGACGTGTTTACAACAGATGGGCTTGTTTTACTTTGTAAATTGTGCGGAAAGGAAGTAGCACTTTAAACGAAAACAAACATCTCAAAGCTTGTAACGGTTACGAAGAACAACAGGTGAGCTCATGTTCTTCGGGGGGCAAAGTACTACATCCAGCATATCATTATGTCAATATTTATATACTCCTCCATGTAAATTGGAAGAAAATTATTGCTGTAAAAACAGAGCTAGGCCGCCTCTGTAGTGTAGTGTTTAGTGTGATTAACTGCCACCCCCGGAGTCCCGTGCTCGATCCCCGGCTCTGTCACGAAATTGGAAAAATGGTACGAGGGCTGGAACGGGGTCCACTCAGCTTCGGGAGGTCAAATAAATAGAGGGGTTTGATTCCCACCTCAGCCAACCTGGAAGTGGTTTTCCGTGGTTTTCCACTTATCCTCTAGGCAAATGCCGGGATGGTACCTAACTTAAGGCTACGGCCGCTTCGTTCCCTCTTCCTTGTCTATCCCTTCCAACCTTCCCATCCCCACACAAGGCCCCTGTTCAGCATAGAAGGTGAGGCCACCTGGGCGAGGTAGTGGTCATTCTCCACAGTTGTATCCCCCGACCCAATGTCTCACGCTCCAGGACACTGCTCTTGAGGCGGTAGAGGTGGGATCCCTCGCTGAGTCCGAGGGAAAAACCAAGCCTGGAGGGTAAACTGATTAAGAAAGAAAGAAAAACAGAGCCGAGTACAGTGTATAGAACATGGATATACCGTCATGTTCGTAAAAAGCAGAACACCTTGAAAGACTAGAGGTAGGAAGTTAATATTCACAGGACATGTTCATTAATATGTTGTGCAGAAACGATTAGCATTTCAGTCACCTAGGTTCAGAATGTGTCCTATTGCCTAGTAGGCACTGGGTCCTCTATGGGCACTGATAACCTGTTCCATGCGCCATGGCATCGACACGTATAAGGCGTGAATGGCATCCTGGGGTATAGCTATGCATGCTGCATTCACTTATGAATAGAATGGCCGCAGTTTGGTTCGGCTTAGACAGGAGGAGAGGCATCACATTGACTGCATTCGCACAAAACATACAGCGCCAACTCAGGGCCTTATGGTGTGGGGTGTTATTGGGTACAACCAAAAATCACAGTTGGTGCATATCCAGGACACTGTGACCAGTTTGACCTACGTGAATGACATCCTGCGGCCTGTAGCCATATCCTTTCTGCACGACACCCCAGACGCCATATTTCAGTAGAACAATGCGCGACCACATGTTGCTGCACGAACACGTGCCTTTTTGTCGTCACAGGTTGCGAGGCATCCTGCACGTTTGCTCATGTCACACTGATCCGTTACCTTCGGTTTATAGCGAAATCGAGAGCCGCAGGCACATTTTACCAGTCGGTGGTGGTGCGCCGAGATATTGATGTGGACCTTGAACCTGAGGGCCGACATCGTTCAAATGATAACCATTTCTTCAGAACATACTAATGCACATGTCCTGATAATATGAACTTCCTATCTCTAGTCTTTCAAGGTGTTCTGGTTTTTATGAACATGAGTGTATTACTTGTAAAACCTTTGTTCTATAGTCACCAGAATTTAGTTTGGTCAAATATTTTGAAGTCCTTTTTACTAATTTTATAACATTTTCCCACAAATGCAAGGGCATTTTATCGGTCATTTTCAGTGACTTTTTAGGTCAACATCATCCGCCCGCTAGTAATGAGATCGGTTCACTTCGTATATAGTAGAATAGAAGATGAGAACGTCATGCTTATCAGGTTAGAGAATATGGATAATGAAACTGCTTTATATGTGCAGGCAATTTCAAGACATAAGGGAACCTTCTTCAACGGTGGACAGGAGGTACCGGTACAGTGAAAGAATCGACTCAGACGTGTGCTCGATTTCACCTTGTTTCAGATGTAAAGTCTTCTTAAGCGTTTGTATAGCCGGGCGGAGTGGCGCTGGCCTTCTAACACCAGCTTGGCAGGTTCGATCCTGGCTCAGTCCGGTGGTATCTGAGTGTGCTCAAATACGCCAGCCTCGTGTCGGTAGATTTACTGGCATGTAAAAAGAACCCATGCGGGGCTAAATTTCGGAACCTCGGCGTCTCCGAAAACAGCACAAGTCGTTAGTCGGACGTAAAGCAAACAACATTATCATTATTGTTTGTATACACATCGAGAACTCCTGACATCCATACTAAACATGCCTCAAGTTATTAGGTATTGTTATTCTCAAGACAAGGACAGTTCAGGTTGTGTAGTGTTATGTATTAAAATTTCCTAGGACTCGTTTCGCTATGCTCTCGTTGTGACGTTGTCACCTCTATAATAAGGAATTGTTACTAGGGTGCAAATTGTCGTTGTAAAGAATTGTTCAAGCCAGGAAATAGCAGACTAATTGTAGTAACTCGCTTAATGAAATACAGTGAAAGTAGGGCTACATACCGATTGTTTTCCCTTAAAGCCTACTTCAAGACAAAAAGTAATTCCAGAAGTAACACGAGCACGTTCTACAATAACTTCAAACTTAATCAAGAACGTGTGTGAGATAGACCACATACTCTCCAACGTGTTGATCTCGAAAGACGGATCTTCTAAGTTATAAAAGGTTGGCACTCGTACTTGACAGTCCAGAACGTTCGACTACCCGCAGACTCGAGAGACTGGCGACAGGAACTGCCGTATGGTGCAGACTACTATGGTCGACGGTTTCAGGCTCTTGAGAACGATGAAATGAAATATCGTATGGCTTTTAATGCCGGCTCGCCAGGTGCAGGTCTCTCTATTTGACGCCAGTAGGCGACCTGCGCGTCGTGATGAGGATGAAATTATGATGAAGACAACACATACACCCAGCCTCCGTGCCGCTGGAATTAACCAATTAAGGTTAAAATCCCCGATCCGGGAATCGAACCCGGGACCCTCTGAGCCGAAGGCCAGTACTCTGACCGTTCAGCCAACGAGTCGAACTTGAGAACGATGATATCCTTTCAACAGTCAATATTGCTACTCGGTTACTATAAACGGCTACCGGTGGTCTGTATTTCTGTCCTATGCATTATTTACCGATGTGTTGGGTTACCAGAGATAGAGTCATAAGTTTTCATGTAGCTCACCACTGGTCAGTCAATCCCAATAGGCATCGTTTAATCGGAGCTGCTTTTATGTACATTTTCTCGGAAACCATTTTCACGAACTGGTAGAAAATATCCAATTTTGCTGTACGTCATGTGTTTGTGCGTTATGGTATAGGCTTACCGACACATGCAGTGGGAAGTTCGGCAACTTATTTAGCAAATAATACTATTGCAAATTAAGTGTTGTTCAGGACCTATTGACTAGCCTGCACAATCCACACTCAAGTCCTTGAGATTTTATTCGAGCAGCCCATTGAAACATTAGATTATTCAAGGAAAAACTTGAAATACTTTATCGGCGTATAATAGAGGGCTGCCGAATTATCTCATAAACACGTGGTATTCTTGATACAATACGTTAGTCTACGACAGACGTCATCACGTTGTTGCTCTAGGGAGCGGATGTTACCTGCTCTGCTCTGGACGGCTGTCTGTCACGTGACAAGAGAGCAGCAGTCAGGAGGGTTGCATACCGTGCCCGTACTGTACTTCCCGCTCGGAAATGTTACCATATGAACAACTGCTGCAATAATAATAATAATAATAATAATAATAATAATAATAATAATAATAATAATAATAATAATAATAATAATAATAATGAATTTTCATCTCGGGTTAAATAAGTGAATAAGGGTCATAAGTTTAAATATTGCTTGATCTTGTGTGTATGATGTTAATGTGTGCTCAATTAGGATGAATATGAGCCTGGAATATGGCAGATTCTCGTCGGATCATTTATTATATTTTATTGACTTGAGGATGGATTATTTACTGTATGTTATTGACTTGTGAATCAATTATTGAGTCTTACTTTGGAGAATACGTGTTGTTGAACGTAATTTCTTCAAGTAGAGCACGTGTTAATTGATAGACGTGGAGTTGAGTAATAATGTCGTGACTCATGAACCATGAAGGCGAATGCTTATATTTGACCTGTTCTATGTGCGTTTCTGTAGTCGACATTTTCTTCAGACAACTGCTGCTATTATAATAATAATAATAATAATAATAATAATAATAATAATAATAATAATGAATTTTCATCTCGGGTTAAATAAGTGAATAAGGGTCATAAGTTTAAATATTGCTTGATCTTGTGTGTATGATGTTAATGTGTGCTCAATTAGGATGAATATGAGCCTGGAATATGGCAGATTCTCGTCGGATCATTTATTATATTTTATTGACTTGAGGATGGATTATTTACTGTATGTTATTGACTTGTGAATCAATTATTGAGTCTTACTTTGGAGAATACGTGTTGTTGAACGTAATTTCTTCAAGTAGAGCACGTGTTAATTGATAGACGTGGAGTTGAGTAATAATGTCGTGACTCATGAACCATGAAGGCGAATGCTTATATTTGACCTGTTCTATATGCGTTTCTGTAGTCGACATTTTCTTCAGACATCAACCGCCGATATTATCATGATCAACGTTGTTAATTTCATCTTCTTTAATTAAGTGATTATCCAGACTTCATCACATTCCTGAGGGACGTAAGATATATTTTGTCTTTGCCCGATACCGTCATCGAGAGATGTCAAATATTTAGGATTAAAAATCAACGATTAATAGTCAAAGGCTAGAATTCGTTGTAAATAGTGTAAATAATTCTCGTGTGCCTTAGTGTGAATGCTGTGTGTGTGATTGATATTATTTCAGTGCATTGTGATATTTTCTTTGACCATAATTTTAACTCGACCACATGTTCGTTACGTTGAGTCCTGATTGTCAGCGTCGTTGTTTGTGTTGGCATAATTTTTTGAAATTTAAACCTTCAGTGAATTTTATTTGGTATTTAAGTAAAGAAAGGTTCAGAGTGTCACGCAGCAATGAATAAGGAAGGATCATTTCCGTGGACTCGGTTCACCATCTAATTTTGTAAAGCCTACGACGTTAAAATTTTCCTTGGAAGTGTCAAATATTAAAGATTGACTTTACGTTTGTCAGACGAAATATTAGAGGCAGATTAAGAGGAATAATTATTGTTCAGGCACAATGGTGAAAATTTAAGTCCAATGGAGATATTTTTGAATAAGATTTTGATAAGATTTTGGTTTCATTAATTTTCAAGTTAATCGAGATAACGTTTTATTCAGCACATTAAAGAAGGAAGGATTTACTTGAGATAAATGTTGAAATGAATAAATCTGGTAATTCGACGTTCAAGATAAATAGGAATCAGACAATTTTCACTTTCTTTTAACTTATAAAGAATAATATCATTATTGAGAGGAGGTCCTCCCACAAATATTTTTATTTTTGTTATTATTTCGTTGAGCCAGAAGTAGGCTAATAAACGTGTGCATATTTCCAGAATAAATGTCGACCAAGCTAGTGGAGATTATGTGCAGTTAAAAGGAACTGGCGGAGAAGAAAAATAATTTTCTCATCAAGATTGTTAATTAAATTTGTTATTGTTAAGTGTGTTAGTTTATAATAAATGTCAGAACCTGTTGTTTTATATTTTTGTGTTATTGTCGCTAGTCCGTGTCTCTTTTCCTGCCTTCGAAAATAAGTAAAGCCAGACAACGAACGGTCCACCCTCGGGACTCTCGTTCTCCGGCTGAGCTATGCTCGGTAAGAAGGGGGCAATACATACATACATACATACATACATACATACATACATACATGCATACATGCATACATACATACATACATACATACATACATACATACATACATACATACATACATACATAGGGGCCGATGACCTCGATGTTAGGCCCCTTTAAACAACAAGCATCATCATCATCATACATACATACATACATAAGTTACATATTCATTATAGACTGTTATGCCCTTCATAGTTCAGTCTGCAAGCCTTTGTGAATTTACTAAACGCCACCACAAATCCTCTATTTACCAAGCGAGTTGGCTGTGTGGTCAGGTTCGCATAGCTGTGAGCTTTCATTCAGGAGGTGGTGGGTTCCAATGCCAATCCCACCGTCGGCAGCCCTGAAGGTGGTTTTCACACCAGACCACGGACAGTACCTTCCAAATCCTTGCCTTTTCCCATCCTTGCGTCGCCGAAAACCTTCGATGTGTTAGTACGACGTTAAACCAATATCCAAAATAAACCTCTATTTACCTGTTGCCTCATTTAGTTCCATAACTCTTATCTTTAAATCATTAGTAACTGAGTCTAACTACCATCGTAATGTTCTCCCTCTACTTCTCTTATCCTTCATAAGAGAGTCCATTATTCTCCTAAGTAACTTACCCTCCTGTATTCGCCTCACATGACCCATCAATGAAGCTGGTTTATGCGTACCACTTAATCCACTGGTTTCATTCCGAACTCATCTTTTATCACCTCATTTCGAGTATGCTCCAGCCATTGTTCCCACCTGTTTGTACCAGCGATCATCTTTGCTACTTTCATGTCTGTTACTTCTAACTGTCTGTGTCCACAAAGCTTTCACTTCCGTACAGCAAAGTTGATCTGAAAAACAGACCGGTGTAATGACCGTTTCGTCCGGTAACTGACTCCTTTCTGGCAGAATACTGCGAGCTCACCGCATTAGCTTTGCTACTCTACAGGATGTGCCAACGGCCGTAGCCGTGTTGAAACACCGGATCCCGTGAGATCTCGGAAGTTAAGCAACATTGGGCGTGGTCAAGAAGTGGATGGGTACCCACGCGCTGTTGGTGGGGGTAATGGAATGGAGGAGCGGAAAGGAACTGGCCACCCTACCGTACGTAAACTACGGCTTAGGCACACCTCTACGGAGGTTCGGACCTGCCTTCGGGCAGAATACACCCTTACTTACTACAGGATGTAAGAATAAGGAACGTGCAAACTTCCAGGATACGTTCCTCACAAGTAGTAGAAGAAAATATGTTATATAGACATGGGTCCGTGAACGCATAATTTCCATGTTATAACTCATTTTTTACTTTTTTATTTTTATTTAACGTTTTTTTTTGCTCGTTGTTTTACGTCGCACCGACACAGATAGGTCTTACGGCGACGATGGGATAGGAAAGGGCTAGGAGTGGGAAGGAAGCGGCCGTGGCCTTAATTAAGATACAGCCCCAGCATTTGCCTGGTGTGAAAATGGGAAACCACGGAAAATCATTTTCAGGGCTGCCGACAGTGGGGTTCGAACCTACTATCTTCCGAATACTGGATACTGGCCGCACTTAAGCGACTGCAGTTATCGAGCTCGGTATTTTACAGTTTGCTTTGCGTTGTACCGACACATATAGGCCTTATGGCGACGATGGGATAGGAAGGGGTTAGGAGTGGGAAGGAACCCACCGTGGCCTCCGGTTATGCGTGGCCTGGTCTGAAAATGGTAAAGCCCGGAAAACTACCTTCAGGGCTGCCGACAGGGGGGTCGAACCTACTATTTCCCGAATGCAAGCTATCAGCTGCGCGACCCAAACCGCACGACTAACTCGCTCTGTAAATAGAGGATTGTGGCGACGTTTAGTAAATTTAGAAAACTCGCTCGGTCCTTCCCTATTTAACACCTATTAAGAACATTTTATAAACTTGTATATCTTCCTCGTTATCTCCCCTTACCCGAATATCAAAACTCCTAACGTATTGAACCCTTTAGGTCCATATTGAGGGATACCTACCTTCCTTACCTATCAGCAAAGCTCATGAGATCTGTCTCTTGGGTCGTTTCGGGTTCTTCGTCACTTGCTGAGGTAAAGGTAGGGTTCATTAATTCTAATCTATCTACTGGAATGAAAGGTCTATTTAAAAGATTCCTATTTATTCAGGGAAATGAAGTAATTTACTATGTCAACGATGTCATAGTCAATTGTGTCCACTGGACACCACAATCATTTTTACATAAATGTCAGAACACTGGTGTGAGACTTTAACGTAACTGCCTGATGGGCAATCTTACTAGAAACCATTATCTCAATTATTAATCATTTAAGAAAGGAAAGTCTGGAAATCCTTAAATTCGGCTTCCATGTGAGACCACATGTACCATCATAGTGATTCGTTATGGTCCAGCCCTCGTAACACGAACTCTGGACTCTGAGTATAATTAAGGCCGTCCAATCGGTGTGTGCCACACAGTGGTTCTACGGCATGGACCCTTAATTGAATCGATGTGACCTGCGTCTATGTCATGGACCGACATCTACTCTTCTAAGTTACTTTAAAGTCATTGTGGATGATGACCGCAAGGAAATGATGCTACAATGGCATATGGCCCTAATCTAAGTCACTGAGGTTGATGACCCCCTGACCATCCAAGTTTCTAGGCTGAAGGCTAAACACAATTAAGTTACATCGGTTGATGACCAAAGTTTCCACTTTACTATCCCCAGCACATTCACTGCTCAATCAATCAAAGTTCAATAATTACAACAACAACAATGCTCACAAACTTTGTGGCAGTAAAATCCATTTCCTTCGGATATGTCCCCTTAATCGTTACTTTACATGTTAATATTCCCCAGAAAAACAAACTAAAATTTCCAGAATGCATCTCCAAGTTATTCGCTTGATTAAAGTTATTTCAAAATGCGGTTTCACTGAATTTAATAATTTAATAAATTTAAATGATTTATCGAAATGTTAAAGAACAGTAAATTTTATCTCCGCGGACTCTGGTTTCTTCACAACTTTCTACGCAGCTGCGATGTGAATTCAATATTGCGATGTTTATCTGGCTGGAAAAGAATTTGTTACATCATTCATGTCCAGCTATATATCTCGTATCGTGATATCACCCTTTAAAATTCTAATCTAGTCCTAACCGTTATTAACACTTGGATATCCTAATAATCTACGTACAAACCAAACCACTCGCCATATAATTACGATGTCATATCTCGTCATTACCATATGAATTTTGCACACCCCTCATAGACAAACCGATCATCATGACCATCGCTCTATATTTTGGACAACCCTGAAATTGGGTTACTCTGTTCCTTATACTCGAAGTTCATGGTTTCAAATGTTCATTACGTCCCCAATTACAGTACTTCACAATACTTAGATCATTACCGGCTATGAAATTTCAACTAAATCCAGCATCTTAACGTTTCCCTGGCCGAGAATACAGTCTCAATACCAAGCCTGTCCCGTTAGATAGCTGAGGTGTCTCACCCCCTCGCTCGCTTGGCAGTTACAGGAACCACCTGGTTTATTCACAGTTGACTGACTTCTCAAAATGTTCCCTTTAAACTCTGCCGACATAATTAAACAAATACGATATTCTAACCAACAAAATGCACAGATTATGCTTCAAGATGCCCACACTAATTATACGCGTCGCCAATTGATACCGCTATAGATTTCTATGAATTTCTTTCCATTCCCAACATTATAAATATTCCTCGGGCTATCATATCCCGGCTTCAATGACAGGACTCTAACCTGATTCGCACATCTCATCTCAACTCATATAAAACACTCCTCGGGCTTCAGTGTCCCGGCTTCAATGACAGGTCCAACCTGATTCACAAAACTAACCTCTGTTTCCCAGCTCCACAATTATCATCGACCAAGAACTGGAATAAAATCCTCACTAGAAATACCGACGTCTAATATCGCACAATGCATTAATCATGAATAACTTCGCATAAATGATATCGTATTTAATAACTTGATTTTTACGAGAAATGACTGAAACATTCTACTAGATCTTTTATTTGTCAGTCAGACACAGTTTAAAATGGGCATTAAATAAAAACGTTTCTCTCCGTGACCAAATTCATCCCCTAGGTTCTCACCCGACAGCGCGCTTCCACTCGATTGAAACTGAGTAACCATGGATTATTATTATTAACGTCAAATTGCAGACAGAAGAATTTTACATCGAATGAACATCTTACTTCGACATCACAAAATACAGGCAGTACACTCACACGGATGACGATCTACATTGGACGTGATATCACTTCAGAACCCTTATTCAATAACTTTTTACAACATTATACGGCCCTCGCAAGACTTCAAAAATTTATCCAAGTGGAAAATAAAACAAATGACTCTTTTAGTCGTACTCTCACATTTACAAAACTTAGTAGGGCGACCACTGCGTCGTAAATCCCCATTCAAATACAAGAAATCACGAGACGAGATATAAGAGGTAGTAAGATGGAAAGCCACCTACCTCATGTCGTCACGCCAGTATTCGTCTTAGGGCTCACCTGTGACCCTGGCATTTTATTTAGCCATCTTTACATTCATGGCTGTACATCTCATTATGTTTCTTCAGGTTTCCTGGAATAAAGCATAAAAAAAAGAAATACCCTTCACTTGTTTGCGGAGCGCACACGATGGATTGTAATTATTCCCGCACACGAATTACTTAATCACATTAGAATATTTCAGTACTTTGACCGTCCTATCTGATACACTTATTTCTCTCAAGAAAACTATCTCCCCATGGAGTCAAGACTTAGCCGCAATGGCTAAAATCTGCAGTCGAACTCAGTCTACTTTCGTTGATTTGATTTCGCATAGCAGCTCAACAATTTTTCGTCCGCTTTGTATCACAAATGCCGGAGAAGGAAGCTTCGTCATGGCGTCCCTTCATATTTATAGCAGTCACCCCCTCTCTTCGGATCTCTCCCTTTGCCGCCAAGAAAATTCCTATAAATTTTCTGACTTACCTAAACTGCAATTTCAAGAGTTTTGAAAGTGACTACATGCTTGCTACATTTCTGGCGGTAGTGTTCATGGACATTTAAAAATTTTACGGGTTCGATTTGTGAGATGATTGACCTCCTTTGATAGGCACTATATTTTTTTGACTTGGCGTGGTCACGCCGTGTACACGCGCTTTGAAATAGTTCATAAAAATTACTTGAGATTCTTCCGCCGTCGACACGTGTGGTTGACGTCACGTACCCCAGAGCGTGGGACCGAAGGTAATCACCCCCTCGTCACGTGTCAACTCCATGCTATCAAGAATCCAACTTTAAGTTTAATTGTCATATTATGCATAATGTTCTTAGGGCACAAAGGTCATGGGTTCAGTATCCAGACGCATTCTCTTTGCTGACTCTGCCAATGCTATTTTCTTTCCTCCACAAACCCTAATAATATTAATAGCTTCCCATCGAATTCCATTTCGTTTGCCAAGTAGTTTCCAAGGAGTTCTTGTCTGGCAAATGGAAGTCGTACTCCGTCCGAGGCTTGCAAAAAATATTCTGAGCTTTGTAAACTCTTTGAAGTACGATGCTACTTTACTTACACATAGTCCCTTTGAGAATCTCTTTTCTAACTGGTTAGGGACCACCTATGGATTGTATAGTCCTAGCCATCTGAGCATGAAGAGGGCCACGACTCGGAATATGCCCGAGATGCCCACTCCTATTCCATAACAACTGATATCCCGACTCACAGAACGCTCAATGGGACACTCAGCCCTTTCCCATGGTTCACGACCTAGGACGTGACAACAGTAACTCATACCATCAAACCTGAGAAACATTTTTTTACAATTTGTTTTACGTTGCACCGACACAGATAGATCTTTTGGCGGCAGTGGGATAGGAAAGGCCTAGGAGTAGGAAGGAAGCGGCCGTGGCCTTAATTAAGGTACAGCCCAGCATTCGCCTAGTGTAAAAATGGGGAACCACGGAAAACCATCTTCATGGCTACGACAGTGGGCTTCGAACCAGGGGCCTAGCCAAGGGGGGATTACAGATCTCTTGAATTTATTTGTTACGAAGCCAAGAAAGCTGGATTTTAGGTTGTAATCTGAACATACCATTCACTGTAAAACTGTTGACCTTGATCATATCGATCTTGTTCTGTATTTTAATGTAAAATTTTGTAATGTACCGACACTGCAATCTGAATATTAATATATTTCACTTGCATCAGTGCCGTTATAATGACACTCATGCATGCGCGCCCCACAAACGCACACCTTCATTATGACCTATCAACATTTTGTAACTATAAACCCCCCAGCTGCGCGCCCCTAACTGCACAGCAAACTCGGCCGGTCAAATGATAGGCCCCTACGTATGTTCATTTCAATAACTTTTCTTAATTATTTTAGACTACGTTCTTTCTTTCTTTCTTTCTTTCTTTGTATTTCTCCCTGGTGTGGCCATCCCCCGTTAATCTTCTACCACCAAGCCTTCCACACACTGACTGGACCAGTGGCGTATGCTGGTATCAACACGTGGGCTACCACTAGACTTAGGCTACCCCTTTTCGATAGTTGGTTTAGGGAACATCAAGCCTTAAGCATTTTGAGCTGCATCCAACAGCCAACGGAGCTGCCCGCTGTGTTGTCAAGGCTGCTTCACAAGCTACTGTCCTGGCCTCTGCCACCGCCAATACTCAACACCTGATCAATCGAGTTGGTAGCCTAAGGTTTAGCGAATTGAAGTCCGGCTTTGTGGCTAAATGGATAGAATGCTTGCCTTTGGTCCGGCGGCCCCGGTTCAATTTTCAGAATCAACCCCCTCATACTGTTAATTCCCCTGGCTTTGGAACTGGATGTTTATGACGTCTTCGCCATTCATTTTATCCTTATTAGATCACCACCAAGCCTATGTAGATGCCATGCACCATTATTATTATTATTATTATTATTATTATTATTATTATTATTATTATTAACATATTCATCATAATAATCGTTAAATAACAATGTTGAATTTTACAGCGGTCGTACCCATCGTTCAATGGTTAATTATCTTCCTCGGAAGATCAGTGGTGGTGTCCGACCCATGATCACGGGTTCGATTCCAACCAACAAAAGAGAACACTAAACCTGAAAGATTGCGTTTCATTTTAGCAGATCTACCAATAAAAAGAAAACTATATTACTCCTATAACAGCAGCCCTGCAGTGTCTTCCTACAAGGATGTAGAAGTAAACGGGAGTGAAATACCAGCACTCCGTTATCTATATATTTAAGGCAGAAGGATGAGGTGAGGAAGTATATACGATGAGTAACGCATGGTGATAGTTAGCAGTGACGATCTGACGGACCGAAGCCTAGCACAGCTATCCTCCGCCGGTCCCCGCGCCTGTAGGCAGACAGCAGCAAGCCGCGTGAGGCGAGTCGATGGGAAGGGACGAGAGTCTGGGCTGCAATATCAGTCTCCGAAGCCTTGTTCTCAGAAATACGTGCGAGCGTTTTCTCATTGCTTTCAAGGTTTGCAAATGGAACAATGTGTCAGATGCTTACAATATAATGTGCTTTAGATTTCCATCGCTCGCATTTGAGGTTTGGGCTTCACTGATAGCCTTGGTAGCCCTCAGTATACGCCACTGGACTGGACCGAACTACCCTTCGCCGGACTGAGTGGCTCAGACGGTTGAGGCGCTGGCCTTCTGACCCCAGCTTGGCAGGTTCGATCCTGGCTCAATTCGGTGGTATTCGAAGGTGCTCGTGTCGATAGATTTACTGGCACGTAAAGGAACTCCTGCGGGACTAAATTCCAGCACCTCGGCTTTTCGGAAAACCGTAAAAGTCGTTATTGGGACGTAAAGCAATAACATTATTTAGTACTTTCCTTCCAAATACGCATTGCTTATTATTCTGTGCCAATAAATTACTACCAAGGACACTACTGTTCATAATTAAATGAAAATGAAATGGCGTATGGCTTTTAGTGCCGGGAGTGTCCGAGCACAAGTTCGGCTCGCCAGTTGCAGGTCTTTTGATTTGACACCCCTAGGCGACCTGCGAAATGAACCAATTAAGGTTAAAATTCCCGACCCTGCCGGGAATCGAACACGTGACCCCTGTGACCAAAGGCCAGCACGCTAACCATTTAGCCATGGAGCCGAACACTGTTCATAATAAATTACTACCAGAGACACTACTGTTCATTATAAATTTCAGGGACGGTGCGTGGTATTGTTGCAGGGTTGCACAACTCCCAATAATTTTGCCCGTCATTTGTCGCCTTTTCTACTAATGTTTTAGTTTATTACACCTAACATGTATTCGAAAACATGTTAAAATCAATCTTCGGTCGTTCTTTGTACTAATGCTTCGTAACGGACCAACAAAAGCTTGCTGGCTTCGAATCATACTCAGGGAGTTTGCTGTCCTACGGCAACTCCCTAGCGGACAGTGCGGAGCAATGTACCTCAGCAGGGACGAGCCTAATAACAGACCACCCACAATATTACCAACATCTTGCTTTAATGAAAAACTGGACGGCAAATTTTCAATTCAAGTGAGGCAAAAATAACTGTGCCAGGCTGAGTGGCTCAGACGGTTGAGGCGCTGGCCTTCTGACCCCAGCATGGCAGGTTCTATCCTGGTTCAGTCCGGTGGTATTTCAAGGTGCTCAAATACGTCAGCCTCGTGTCAGTAGATTTACTGGCATGTAAAACTCCGGCGCTTCGGCGTCTCCGAACACCGTAAACAGTCGTTAGTCAGACGTAAAGCCAATAACATTATTATTAAGAGTAACTGTAGTTACAGAGTATAATTAGCCTCTTATTTCCTCGGTTGTAATTGCCAGATATATTACAGTTTTAGCTGGGAATGTAGTTCATTACTTAACGATAATAGAGTTTCTTGTTATTTCTGTAAGCTATAACAACGTGACACTGAAAATGTTGGTGCAACACCCAGCTTCAGATACCACCAGCCGCCACTGCTAGTAGGTAATTCTGAACACACGGGAAAAAGTTTGTTTTACATTCTGAGTGGAGAATCGTTTCAATTTGTGTAATGGCAAATGGTAATTGCAAGCACTATTTTTATGCTTGTTGTCAAACTTAGCTGAACTTCGTGCTATGTCAGTCCAAGAATAATGTTCGCATCTTTTAAAATTCACTACAATACAACATTGTAGCAAAGTTGCTGTGAATTTTACTTTTACCGAACTAAGTATTGAACCTGCTAACTTGGGGTCAGAAATCCTTCTGAGACACTCACCCCGGCAGTCGAAATTTTAGTTTTGTTGTACACTGACTGATTAGTCTCGGAAAAAAGCATCCTCGGTTATAGGGGTGCTGCCAAATTATGAGTGGAGAAGCAACCGTACAAGGAACTTTTAGTGAAATGATTTAAGTAAGTTATTTTGTACTGATTTGCATTCTACTTTGCTATATTTGAGACATGAACACACATTTTGTTGTAAACCCCCTGAAAATTTTGTCACGAGCCGCCACTGTGTATATATATATAACTGTTCAGTCTGCCGAAACCAACCTTGAATAAAAAATGTATATACCGACGACGACGACGATGATGATGATGATGATGATGATGATGATGATGATGATGATGATGATGCTTTTTGTTTAAAGGGGCCAAACATCGAAGGTCATCGGCCAATGTATATACTATCTGAAAAAGAAAAAAAATACGGTAGCAGGATTATACTTTTTTTTAAAAACTTACAAGGAAACCCTTTCACCTGACTGATATTTGGTACAAGAAGTTTGGTAAGAATGCTTTATTCAGCCACCGGCACCGTAAACCGGGGTTACTTTGCACCTTAGGTGTAACTTCGCACCATCTTTGGAAAACTTTTAAGTGGCGCTCCATTGGCGTTTGAGAGAATCCAATCAGTTTGTTCTTTGTTTACGCCAATAGATGGCAGACATATACATTATTTTAGTTACTGTTCGCGGTCGTGCTTTATGTTTATGGTACTTCTGTGTTGTAACTAGTGAACGTGTGCAGTAAGTGATTAAAATATAAGTGAAGTTAATTATCTTTCATCACGGTCAGTGTGCGCAACACAAAGGTAAGTTATATGTCAAATTGCACCTTATTTATCCACTTAGACTTTCCGATTTAGTTTGTACAGCTAATATAAGAGGCAAATGGTAAGAGAATCATTATATTAACCAAGAGAGATTTGCACCAGTAACCAATATTAGGATTTCTTAAGTAAAATGGCATAAGTTTCCTTAGAGAAACTTTCTAAAGGATCAAAATGTATCATTTATATATTTTATTGCAAATAAATTACTTGAAATTGTTTTGTTACTCATTTTAGTCATGCCGATGGTATACAAACGCAGACCGTATCATAACTACTCGAAAGATGTAATGCAAGAGTGTCTTAGAAGCGGAACGATGACCCAGAGAGCAGCAGAAACTTATTTCAAAATCCCCAGGAGGACCATTAATCACAAACTGAAGGGCAAACACTCCAAGAAGCCAGGTAAACCTACATTGTTTTCATTTGGAGAAGAGAAAACATTTGTTGACTGTGTTAAGCCGCGTATACACTTGAGCATTCGCCCCGAATGAGCATGCGTTGCCGATGCGGGAGCGCACAAGCACGACCCGCATGCCAATCTGTTGAGCAAGTTTCCACTGTGTTCGGACCTCGTGCGGACCGAGAACACCGTGTGTGTTTAGGTGTAGTGTAGTGTTTTGCCTGACCTGAGGCTACAATGGTGAATCGAAAATTGATCGTCGCCAGTTATTGTTATTTGTATTTATTGCATTCCTTGAAAACAAAAAGGAGAAAGCGGTGGTGGCAAAGAAAACTGTAGGGAGAGAGATGAAATGCTCAACTGTTAAAAATGATCGGACATGAAACAGATGACAATTTTGAAAATTTTACGAGAATGTCATCCGAGGATTTTGAATGGATATTGCATAGTATCAGGGCTGCGATTGAAAGAGAGTACACAACATTTAGGAAAGCCATATCTGCCGAGGAACGCCTAGCTGTGACACTGCGATTTCTGGCTACAGGAGACTCTTACACGAGTTTGCAGTACCTCATCAAAATTTCGAAACAAGCCATTGGCAGAATCATACCTGAAGTGTGCCAAGCCATCGTAGCCTGCTTAAAGGATTATGTGAAGGTATGAAATGGCGTATGGCTTGTGGTGCCGGGAGTGTCCGAGGACATGTTCGGCTCGTCAAGTGCAGGTCTTTTGATGTGACTCCCGTAGGCGACCTACGCGTCGCAATGAGGATGAAATGATGATGAAGACGACACATACACCCAGCCCACGTGCCAGCGAAATTAAACAAGATGGTTAAATGCCCGACCCTGCCGGGAATCGAAACCGGGACCCCTGTGACCAAAGGCCAGCACTCTAACCATTTAGCCATGGAGCCGGACTATGTGAAGGTATTGTAATAGAACTCGTCCTTGGGGTTCCACAGAACGGGATACTTGTGGTAGTATCCCAGGAGGATAAGAGAATTATCCCGAGACAATTCCATTTCAACTTGAAATTATCTTTCACGCTCTTCCTTCACTTCACTTGCACGAGCGAGATCGCATTTGCATAGCGATATCGGAAGCAGTCGGTTCATACTGTTCGGGCTACTCCACTCGTCATCTACCGTCCACACTGAGCACGAACAGAGCACGTGCTCACTTTGAAGTACCGACAACATTCGGATCGGGCTGAGGCATGCGGATCCATTCGGTTCGCCCTGCACTTATCTGAGCAAAACTGGGCAAACGCATGCTCATTCGGGGCGAATGCTCAACTGTATACGCGGCTTAATACAAATGAGTAATTTTGGGTTCCCAGTTGACACATTCGACCTGAAGCATATTGTAAAGCATAACTTGCAAGTTAGGGGAAGGACTATACACCAGTTCAAGAACAATTTGCCAGGCGATGATTGGGTTAAATCATTTATGAAACGGCATCAGACCCATACAGCCCGCTTTGCCACGAACATCAAAAAGACAAGAGCTGGAGTCAATGAACAGGTACTGGGAGGCTATGTGAGCAACTTAAGGGAAATTGTGGAAGGTGTACCAAAAGAGAACATCTGGAATTATGACGAGGCAAACTTGAGTGATAATCCCGGTCAGAAGAAAGTGCTTACCACCAAGAGAGGAATAAAATATCCAGAGATGATACGCAACACATCAAAAACTAGGATTTCTTTGATGTATTGTTGAAGTGCAGCAGGGAGACTTCTCCCCACTTATGTCGTTTATAAGGCTGCCCACTTTTTTTCTTTACAATCTGCTTTACGTCGCACCGACACAGATAGGTCTTATGGCGACGATGGGATAGGAAAGGATTAGGAGTGGGAAGGAAGTGACCGTGGCCTTGATTATGGTACAATCCCAGCATTTGCCTGGTGTGAAAATTGGAAACCACGGAAAACCATCTCCAGGGCTGCCGACAGTGGGGTTCGAACCCACTATCTCACGGTTGCAAGCACACAGCTGCGCGGCCCTAACCGCCTGGCCAACTCGCCCGGTAAGGCTGCCCACATGTGGAATACGTGGACTGAAGATGGACCTAAAGGAGCCAGGTACAACAACACACCAAGTGGTTGGTTTGACTCAGTGACATTTGTTGATTGGTTCCAGTCTGTGTTGCTTCCAAGGCTAAAACAATTGTAGGGGAAGAAAGTAGTGATAGGAGACGATTTGTCCTCGCATATCACTCAAGAAGTACTAAACTTACGTCTGCAAAATGACATCTACTTCGTGTGCCTGCCTCGAATAGCACTCACCTAACGCAACTCTTGGATGTTGCTTTCTTTGGTCCATTGAAGAGAAGATGGAGGCATATTTTGTCCCAGTACCGGTACAAAGAAAGTCCAAATGGAATCAGAAATACTGTGCTTCAAAAGCAAGATTTCCCAACGCTCCTGAAGGAACTGCATGAAAACATATTAGCAAATGCTGCTGCAAACCTAAAATCGGGTTTCTTGAAGTGTGGAATTTACCCATGCAGTCTTGTACCCCTCCTAGACCAACTAACAACATCAGGTTTCAATACCGAGGATGTTGAGTCTAGTTTCACAAGATTCCTAGAAGAGAAGCGACAGATAGTTACCGGGCAGGTCCAAAACGAGGCAGGAAGCGAGTACAAGTGCAAGCAGGAAAACGCATTGCACATGCGACTGACTGTTGTACTTCTTCCACATCTACTTCAATAATGCCAACACCTTCAGCATCCAATACAAAGCGTAGGAAGAGGGAAATAGTTGAGTCCGATTCTGAAGATATTGACAACAACCTTACAATCCAAGAATCACCAAACTCTGAAATCAATTTTAGTGTGAGTAAATAGGAAGACCATGTCCATAACGAAGACTGGAAATCGGTCCAGAGAATTTGCGGGGAGTTTGTTGTGTTCCAGTATGAAAGTGAAATATTTCCTGGAAATATACTGGAGATAAAAGAAGACAGTGCAGTTATCAAGGCGATGCAAAGATCATGCAAATCATGGAAATGGCCTGTAAAATATGACATTATGGAATATAAATGGGAGGATGTGCTTGGAGGAATAAATCCTCCCAAACAAGTATTAAGGAGAGGCTTATATTCCGTTCCAGAACTTCACATGAAATGGTTCGTGTGATTTTTGACAAGACTCATGTGTGTCTCAAATTCTCATTAATTTTCAACCAGTGTCTCTTTATATTGATATTTTTCGTATTTCGTCAATTACAAATTTTCTGATTTACAATTTAAAGTAATATTTGAGCTCGTGTTGTCATTTTTCTGACCCTGATAATGTATCTTTTGATTATACACTGACTGACAGAGCAAATGCAACACCAAGAAGGAGTGGTCAGAACTTTATGCCAATTGCAGGGTAGACTGACGTCACTGAGGTATGCTCATGATGTGAAATGCGCCGCTGTGCTGCGCACGTAGCGAACGATAAATGGGACACGGCGTTGGCGAATGGCCCACTTCGTACCGTGATTTCTCAGCCGACAGTCATTGTAGAACGTGTTGTCGTGTGTCACAGGACACGTGTATAGCTAAGAATGCCAGGCCGCCATCAACGGAGGCATTTCCAGCAGACAGACGACTTTACGAGGGGTATGGTGATCGGGCTGAGAAGGGCAGGTTGGTCGCTTCGTCAAATCGCAGCCGATACCCATAGGGATGTGTCCACGGTGCAGCGCCTGTGGCGAAGATGGTTGGCGCAGGGACATGTGGCACGTGCGAGGGGTCCAGGCGCAGCCCGAGTGACGTCAGCACGCGAGGATCGGCGCATCCGCCGCCAAGCGGTGGCAGCCCCGCACGCCACGTCAACCGCCATTCTTCAGCATGTGCAAGACACCCTGGCTGTTCCAATATCGACCAGAACAATTTCCCGTCGATTGGTTGAAGGAGGCCTGCACTCCCGGCGCCCGCTCAGAAGACTACCATTGACTCCACAGCATAGACGTGCACGTCTGGCATGGTGCCGGGCTAGAGCGACTTGGATGAGGGAATGGCGGAACGTCGTGTTCTCCGATGAGTCACGCTTCTGTTCTGTCAGTGATAGTCACCGCAGACGAGTGTGGCGTCGGCGTGGAGAAAGGTCAAATCCGGCAGTAACTGTGGAGCGCCCTACCGCTAGACAACGCGGCATCATGGTTTGGGGCGCTATTGCGTATGATTCCACGTCAGCTCTAGTGCGTATTGAAGGCACGTTAAATGCCCACCGCTACGTGCAGCATGTGCTGCGGCCGGTGGCACTCCCGTACCTTCAGGGGCTGCCCAATGCTCTGTTTCAGCAGGATAATGCCCGCCCACACACTGCTCGCATCTCCCAACATGCTCTACGAGGTGTACAGATGCTTCCGTGGCCAGCGTACTCTCCGGATCTCTCAGCAATCGAACACGTGTGGGATCTCATTGGACGCCGTTTGCAAACTCTGCCCCAGCCTCGTACGGACGACCAACTGTGGCAAATGGTTGACAGAGAATGGAGAACCATCCCTCAGGACACCATCCGCACTCTTATTGACTCTGTACCTCGACGTGTTTCTGCGTGCATCGCCGCTCGTGGTGGTCCTACATCCTACTGAGTCGATGCCGTGCGCATTGTGTAACCTGCATATCGGTTTGAAATAAACATCAATTATTCGTCCGTGTCGTCTCTGTTTTTTCCCCAACTTTCATCCCTTTCGAACCACTCTTTCTTGGTGTTGCATTTGCTCTGTCAGTCAGTGTATTTATCAAGTTTATGGTGCAATGTAACACTTGGAGATACAAACATTGCACCATCTCTCATAAATCAGTATCAATGTAACAGTGGTGCAAAGTAACCCCTTCCTATGGGTAACTTTGCACCAAATTTTGATACATTATAAAATTAAAAATAATTTCATTTTCGAAGATATGAGTGGTTAACCACCTTCCTGCATCCTTCTAGAATGTGTTAAATAAAGATCATCAATAAATTGAAAATTTAAGTATTATATATTGGCTGGAAAAAAATTTCCGGCAAGAAAACGGTGCATAGTAATCCCGGTTTACGGCATATCAAAATTAGATGCCCAATCATATCTTTATCACCTGTTTTGGGGTGTCAAAGTTTGCTAGCATACGGTAGACAGGAGTGAGCCGAGGCTAGGGAAGTAATGTGTGTGCGAGAGAGAAAGAGCAAGAGCGTGGCAGACGCGCCGCCTCTACCTGCTTCCCGCCGCTCCCTCCTGTCTATGCGATGCTTAAACGAGCACATTTTTGTCACCCTAAGACCGGTACTAAATAAACGATTGGATATCTAATGTTGACATGGATGAACAAAATATTCCTACCGAAGTCGTTGTACCAAATCTCAGTCACATTGTAACTTTTTGATGATAATAATAAATAAAATCATGAATAAAATATGTAAATAAAATTACTCAAAACTTAATAAAATTAATAAGCATAATTAACCTAAATGTCCGTAGTATGGGCGCCAGAGTTCACCAGAATGGATCCCTCGAATTTAGATAAGAGCATGATAAACTTTATATCCCAGGGCGTGTACATAATGCTGCGTACTGGTACATCTGCTGCAGGCCTTACCTAACCTCCTGAAAACGACTAATTAGGTAGGAACTGCACCTAGGTTCATCAATAACACTGATTCTAAAATAGCTAACTATATTCTTAACAAATTCCGTGCATGAGCACCTCATCAACATACAACATTATACATATAATACACACATAAAATATTGCTGGAAGACTCCATATTTACAACAACAACAACAATAATGAAAATCGTGGGAAAACGAAAGCGAGAACTAAGCTACCATTTGTAGATAGTCCGGTGAACAATATACATGTATGAAGATAAATACCCTTCACTGTCTCTATATCAATTCGACTTACCGATTCTCATAATCGGCAGTTATCACATCACACAGATACTGTACCTTGTACTACTGTGTTCACATATTTTAACACTTGTTGTCAATATATATACACACGTCTGTCGATCCTCAACATAAATTATGGAAAGTCTGAGATAGCTTTCACCAACATATAATGCTAGGCCGCCACAAGTGCTACAATACTTAATGCGCAAGCACTCTCCACAATCAGCCACTTTACACGAACATAACAAGACTACGCTCCACGAACGTTTGAAGTCCAGTCCATTGCAGCCGTGTCACTCCAGTACCGTCTATCAGCACTACTTCCTTCTCGTACAGTGCGTCAGTTGTAGTTCTCTTATACAGTGTCACTGGTTGTAGTTATCTTCCTTCTCGTTCCTTTACAATCACCTCGGTTGCCGCCGTATGATCAACCTTTATAGACATCAACATCCCCCTCCTCTCAGATGATACGTCTGGATTGGTGCTTGCCAGCCAATCATGAGTGAACCTCTTGTCAAGACCTTGCTCTCAAGAGATAAACAAACTCTGGGGTTTATTACATGAGTCAACGAACTTCCCTAACACAACAACAAGCTCATCTCATCAGGCTGGGATATATACATGACTCATGGAATATCCCGACACAAGTACATCACAACAAACACTGGGGTAGTCACATGACTCAACCAAATTACCAGAGTTATTAAAGCAATGCTTTACCACTCGTGCAAAACAAATTACTCATACCTACATATGTGGATATCTTCCAACTTACCAATATAAATGGCAAAATATACAAATGAAATACTGATAATAATAATGATAATAATAATAATAAATCGAATACTGACAATAATATCTCTAACTTCTACGTATAATTCGGGGGTGTGATATATGTACTATCACAACATCGGAGACTTACAGATGAAAGGATTTCCTTGTTAGTTCAAAATTAGTTTTGGCAGCCTGAAGAACCTGATAGTTATAAATTAACTGAGTCGGAACTGAAAAGAGATGGCTGCAGATATCAGCAGAAAGAAAGAGAAGTACTGAAAGTAACACGTGCTTGCCTCACAGCCTGTCTGTTTTGTAAGTTTTATAGCCCCAGTTCTTTTATGTCCTTCCCAGTCTCCCTTAGCCCTATGGCATGGACTTACTTGTTTTGCCAGAATGTGAATAGGCGGTTGGTCAGTCTGCTGGGAAAATATCTTGCCACATGTTCATAGAAAAGAACCCTGGTTTTCCTGGCACAGTCAGAGAGCTTCTCTATCAGGGAGTGCAGATCTGAATATTGAGGTCTCCAGTATTCCCCATCTTTCAATACCGGGCCTCGCATATTTCTCAGAACTCTCACTTTCTGATTTCCAGTTTCTCAATCAAGCCTTTCTGTTTGGTAACAGTCTGGCTCCATGGCTAAATGGTTAGCGTGCTGGCCTTTGGTCCAGAGGGTCCCGGCCGGGTCAGGAATTTAAACCTTAATTGGTTAATTCCAATGGCTCGGGGGCTGGGTGAGTGTAGCGTATTCAGCATTATAAATCATCCTAGGTACGGTAGGGCCCTCATCTTCACAGACATGCAGCTCGCCTAACAGACCGTCTACGAGAAATAGATCCGCATCAGGCCTCTCCGGGGGCTATACGCCATTAATTAATTAATGTTTGGTAACAGATACTCCATAGCATACAAGGTTTTGCGAGGTTGGTTATATTACAATATATGTTTCTTTTAGTACTATTAAAGTATAACATAATTTTCATAAAACTTGCGCGTGATGTTAGAATAAATAACTCTTTTTCTTAACATTTGCTTTACGTCGCACAGACACAGATAGGTCTTATGGCTTGCCTAGCGTGAAAATGGGAAACCACGGGAAACCTTATTCAGGGCTGCCGACAGTGGGGTTCGAACCCACTATCTCCCGAATGAAAGCTGATAGCTTCGTGACCTAAGCCGCGGCCACTTGCTCGGTGCAAATAACTCGTGAGATCACGATCAAACTATACCGAGCGGAATGGCCGCACGTGCTAATGAACTACAGCTACGGAGCTAAGTTATGCATTCGGAACACGAGTGGGTTCGAACCCCACTGTCGGCTGTCCTGAGAATTGTTTTCTGTGGTTTTCCATTTACACTTCCTGGCAACTGCTGAGTCAGTTCCTATTCAAAAGCCACACTTCCTCGCCCAATTTCATTCACATTCATTCGTTTCGTCTTCATTAGATCCTCAACTAAGGTTGGCGTCAGGAAGGGCATTCGGTCGTAAAATCGTGCCGTATAATTTAATAGCACTTCATCCCCGACCCCGACTAAAGGGTAGACATACACCATGATCAGACTATCACTATTCACAATAAACAAGTTAACCGGTAGTTAGAATGATGCGTCAGTGAGACCTGGGTTGCCCAAATATGACTTTACACTGACTAAGGTTGCTACATTTATCCATTTTGTTTACTGCAAATATGACCCTCTAGGTGGGAAAAACAAAAATAACAAAATTGAATATACTAGTAAAATATGCCCGGCATCTATTGGGATTTTGCACAAACCTTTGTGGTTCTGAATCTGTATTACATCTGTTGGGTTTTCCTCCGACTAGAGGTTCTCTATGCGGCCCTTTATTTGCATGCTTCTTAGACAGGGAATGGCCTTTTGTTAAAACGCTGACTTAGGTGAGGGTTTTACAAGTGCAATTACTCTAAGGAAAGTTGGAAATGATGAATTATTTTTTTAGTGATCACCATGCGCTGTTTAAAAATACTTAATTTTAATTTAAACTCATGAATGCGCGAAAACTATTCGGAACGAATTCTAGTAGGAAGAAAAGCAAAACAAATAAAAGGAATGGAAGGGAAAGTGATCTCCGCACAGGCCATGAAGGTAAAGACTGGCACTATCCGTAACCCCCGGCACTTGGTTAGCTCTACACCCGGCTGCCTTTCTTCACAGGAATTAACCTGGTACTCATTTTTAGTGCAGGCTCAGAGCCATGTGCACCTCCAGAAGCGAAAATCTCGTTTCTTAAATTTTCGATATTCCTGACAGGGAATCGAAGCAACGTCCTTCCAGGTGAACCGAGCACACCTTTACCGCCTCGACCAGGCAGCCCCTGAAGTCTAGTAGGACATTGTTATGTGACACTAAACACAGAATATTTTGTTTAAAAAATTAATCGGTTATTTCAATTCTTTACTGTCGACTATGGAAAATGTTTCAAATCCGCCTACTTGGCTGATTGACGGCGTAGTGGACTTAGTTTCACAGGGCTCCGAGTTCGATTTTTAGCCGGGCCAAGGATTTTAATCATGTTTGATTAATTCCTCCGGCCCGAGGATTGGGCTTTTGTGATCACCTTAATTCAAGTCACCTCCACACAAAATATCATACTACTAAGTACCAACCACGTAAACATACCCTAGTGAATACATCTCTCCACATAGGGTTCGTATCACGAAGAGTATTCTACCGTAAACGGGGCTTAATCCACATCCGCGCCGCCCTAGATAACTGGAGAACAGTTCACAAACATAGAAGAATCTCTTAGGTATACCTGAAACATGCTGCATATGAACTGATAACAAATGTGTCATAAACTGAAGACAAAAGTTATTATAAATTTTAGGCTTATAACCATTCCAGTTTATAAGTAGGCTACCGGTATTTCAACATTTATAATATTAAGACAAGTTACGCTTAGAGATATAGGAATATGCTTTATATTCTTCCTTGTGTTCTCTCTCTGTTGCTCTGTTTTCCCACGCTGACCTACCATCATGTTCGTCTTACTGTGTGTTCCTTCTTGTTGCTATGATCTCTGTACATTATTTGATTTAACACTTATTTGTTCCGTTCCAATACTTATACAATTAATAGACTTTGTTTTGCGTTTCATGTATCTGAACGACGCTAATAACTTGCCGAAGCAAAATATTTTAAAATGAATAACTTGTGTGGAGTAGAAATAATTGAATGATGGTGAACCATTTATTAAGAACATTAAAAACAAACAATCAGCATACCTCACCAAAATTATAATTTCCATTTATGTTTTCAATAAATTTGCTTGCCGGGCGAGTTGGCCGTGCGATTAGGGGTGCGCAGCTGTGAGCTTGCATCCGGGAGATAGTGGGTTCGAACCCCACTGTCGGCAGCCGTGAATATAGTTGTCCGTGGTTTTCCATTTTCTCACCATTTTCTACCTTAATTAAGGCCACGGCCCCTTCCTTCCATCTCCTAGGCATTTCGTACCTCATCGTCGCCATAAGACCTATGTGTGTCGTTGCGACGTAAAGCAATTTGTTTTCTATTTGCTTTACGTCACACCGACACAGATAGATCTTATGGCAACGATGGGATAGGAAAGGCCTAGGAATGGGAAGGAAGCGGCCGTAGCCTTAATTAAGGTACAGCCCCAGCATTTGCCTGGTGTGAAAACGGGAAACCACGAAAAACCATCTTCAGAGCTGCCGACAGTGGGGTTCGAACGCAATTTTTTTTTTAAGTTAACTATATTCACAGAGAAACATTTAGAGATGGCACAGGTTTTATAGGTTAAATTCAATTGTTTATTTTGCAATTGCTTGTTTTCAAAATATTTCTGATTTAATGTATTTCAGAGCACGTATGTACATGTTTACATTTTCCAGGTTCATTTTTACTGTATTTCGGAGGGGGTTTGAACCCCCGTAACCTCCCTTCTCCGCTGGGTATGGCCTTGATCACAAATACTGAAAAAAAACTGTGCGCAACTAGATGGCCTTTCAGATTTGATTCCTTGTTATCAATCAAAGTAAATATCATACACATTTTATAGTGCTTATCCTGTATCATTTTGAAGAGTCAGACAGGCCTACAGCGGAGAGAGACGAAGCTTCTAATTTGAGGGGGAGGGAGGGGGGAGATGAAAACTACTGATTCTGTCCTACTGATCGTATTTCAAAGTACGGTTTTGGAAAATATCCACTTAATTTCCAAACTACTGCAGTCCCCAAACGCTGATAATAGAGAATGCCTCTCGATTTCTTCAGACTGCGAGAGTCAATATATCAATAAGAGGCAATTTTGAAACTGTAGTTGAAGAAGCTCTCGTATCAGCGAAAGCTTGGAGCATTGAACTAAAACAGTGGTTCCCAACCTTTTGTGGCCCATCTCCCCTTTCTGGAGGTTGACTAACACCTATCGCCCCCGTTTCATTTTCATTGTATGCCTAATTTTAATTTGAAGTAAAGTCTAAATAATAAATCAGTTTTATTATTTTAAACAATTTATTACCGTATACAAAAACAAACAAACGAGTTTTATCCGGTCACTCCTAAAAAAATAGAAAAATTAAAGTGTGCATTTTTACAGAGATTTTAAGAACAAAGAAGTGAAATAATAAACTAAGATCATTGACGTACATTTAAAAAAATGAGTACATATTTTAATTTTTAAATTGGAATCTGGAAAAATTGAAAAAGGTGACAGTTAAAATTTGAAAAATAAATGAAAGTTTGAAAACTTCATTATTGTTTTATTTTACCTTTTCCATGGCTGCCTTATGCTTGGTGGATTTCAGTTAAAGCTTGAATATGTTCGTCAAGTTCAGGCGCAAGTCTCCTTTGAGGAAT
This sequence comes from Anabrus simplex, assembly GCF_040414725.1. Classification (NCBI taxonomy): domain Eukaryota; kingdom Metazoa; phylum Arthropoda; class Insecta; order Orthoptera; family Tettigoniidae; genus Anabrus; species Anabrus simplex. The sequence continues at coordinate 318,537,624 of NC_090266.1, read as the reverse complement.
ATGTCCAACTTATTTCTTTGTTTTGTGAGGAGCTGGACAACAAAACTAAATCTTTTTTCAACTAAGTATGTTGACGGGAACGAGAAGAGAAGTGGTTCAGGTTTTCCCCACAGTTGTGGATAAGTGTCCATAAGCTTCACCCAGGCTAACTCGTAACCGCTCTGTTTGAAAATAATGTTCGCCTCATAGTCATACTTCAGATCCAGAAACTCCGTCTGCAAAGAGTTATCAAGCTTATCCACAGCTTCAAACGAGATCTAGAATCCAATCTGAAATTTGTAACTTGGTTAAATCATCAAATCTTGATTCCATGTCAGTTTTTAACTGGTCAAGGTGATCAGTAAAAATTAGGATTTTGTCTTCTGGGAGTTCAGGAGTCTCGTTATCTGACAATGAATACCTTTCAAGAGTCGGAAACTGAATCAGTTATGGCCAATATTTACCTTGTGAATATCAAACTTGGCGATGAATTAGGAAATAATTCCTTTGGCCTTAATAAGGTTCATCTTGTTTCCTTGAAGCCTTATAATGACTTCGTTCATTTTTTCAAACATATCTGTAAAGTACGCAAGTTCCAAATGGCGTTGCTTCAAATTCTCACTTAAAACAGGATCAGACGTGTCGAGAAACTCAGTAACCGTGTCAAATAATTCGAAGAAACGGCGCAAACAGTTTCCTTTGGAAAGCCACCTCGCGGTTGTATGTAGAAGCAAGCGTTCGAATTCCTCATCATTTTCATGGCAAAGTTGTCCGAACAGACGGTCATTGAGGGAATTAGCTTTGATATTGTTGACACCACTAATAACCAGTTGTAGGGTTTCATGCAGGACATCACTCAATTTTTTCACAGCTAAGTGTTGACGATGAATGACACAGTGAATAGTGATGACCTCTGGCACTTCTTTCTTTAGGTGGGCTGGAAACCCAGCATGACGAGCTGACATGGCAGGAACACCGCCTGTTGCGCAAGCGCTCAAGTTTGTTAAGGGAATCTCTTTTTCCTCAAAATAATCTTGCACCACTTCAAAAATCGACGATCACTGATCAAAGTTCTAGCAAACAACATTTCCTCGGTAATTTCCTTTTGTTCATTGATAAACCTCATATCAATATATATAAAGTAGCTTGTCCTGACTGACTGACTGACTGACTGATTCATCATCGCCGAGCCAGAACTACTGGACATAAGGAAATGAAATTTTGGGGATATATTCATATTAAGATGTAGGTGCTCGCTAAGAGAGGATTTTTGGATATTCCGCCGCTAAGGGGGTGAAAAGGGGGGTGAAATTTTAAAATGAGTGTGTCTATATCTCAAAACTTTAAAAGTTTACAGATGTGAAAATTGGTATTTAGAATCTTCTTTAAAAATAAAGAAACACATATTTTTTTGTTTTCAGGCAATCCCAATAGGAGGGGTGAAAAAGGGTGAAAAAGGAGTTGAATGCCTTTAATCAGGATACCGCTACTTATATCTCAGAAACTGCAGATATTACAGACCTCAAAATTGGTACTTTTGATCGCTGTCAAAAATAAAGAAACACATATTTTTTTGTTTTTGGAAAATCCAATTAATGCGAGGGTGAAAGGGGGGGGTGAATTTTTAAAATGAGTGCATCTATATCTCAAAAGTTTTAAAGTTTAGAGATGTAAAAATTGGTATTTAGAATCTTCATTAAAAATAAAGGAACACGTTTTTTTTGTTTTCGGAAAATCCCAATAGGAGGGGTGAAATGGGGTGAAAAATGGGTTGATTGCCTTTAAAGAGAATACTTATATCTCAGAAACTGAAGATATTACAGAACTCAAAATTGGTACTTTTGATCGCTTTCAAAAATAAAGAAACACATATTTTTTTGTTTTTGGAAATCCAATTAATGCGAGGGTGAAAAGGGGGGTGAATTTTTAAAATGAGTGCATCTATATCTCAAAAGTTTTAAAGTTTAGAAATGTAAAAATTGGTATTTAGAATCTTCATTAAAAATAAAGGAACACGTATTTATTTGTTTTCGGAAAATCCCAATAGGAAGGGTGAAAAGGGGTGAAAAATGGGTTGAATGCATTAAAGAGAATACTTATATCTTAGAAACTGAATGTATTACAGACCTGAAAATTGGTATTTGGGATCTACTTTAAAAATAAAGAAACAGGTACTTTTCGTTTTGGGAAAATCCAAATAATGGGGGGTGAAAAGGGGGATGAAATTTTTAATATGAGTGTACCTATATCTCAAAAGTTTTAAAGTTTATAAATGTAAAATTTGGTATTTAGAATTTCCTTTAAAAATAAAGAAACACGTATTTTTTTGTTTTCGGAAAATCCTAATAGGAGGGGTGGAAAAGGGTGAAAAATAGGTTGAATGCCTTTAATGAGGCTACTTATATTTCAGAACCTGAAGATATTACAGACTTGAAAATTGGTATTTGGGATCTACTTTAAAAATAAAGAAACAGGTATTTTTTCGTTTTTGGAAAATCCAAATAATGAGGGGTGAAAAGGGGGATGAAATTTTTAAAATGAGTGTATCTATATCTCAAAAGTTTTAAAGTTTATAAATGTAAAATTTGGTATTTAGAATCTCCTTTAAAAATAAAGAAACACGTATTTTTTTGTTTTCGGAAAATCCTAATAGGAAGGGTGGAAAAGGGTGAAAAAGAGGTTGAATGCCTTTAATGAGGCTACTTATATTTCAGAACCTGAAGATATTACAGACCTGAAGATTGGTATTTGGGATCTACTTTAAAAATAAAGAAACAGATATTTTTTCGTTTATGGAAAATCCAAATAATGGGGGATGAAATTTTTGAAATGAGTGTATCTATATCTCAAAAGTTTTAAAGTTTATAAATGTAAAATTTGGTATTTAGAATCTCCTTTAAAAATAAAGGAACACGTATTTTTTTGTTTTCGGAAATTCCCAATAGGACGGGTGAAAAGGGGTGAAAAATGGGTTGAATGCCTTTAAAGAGAATACTTATATCTTAGAAACTGAATATATTACAGACCTGAAAATTGGTATTTGGGATCTACTTTAAAAATAAAGAAACAGGTATTTTTTCGTTTTGGGAAAATCGAAATAATGGGGGTGAAAAGGGGGGTGAATTTTTAAAGTGAGTGTGTCTACATCTTAAAACTTTAAACGTTTACAGATGTAAAAATTGGTATTTAGAATCTCCCTTAAAAATAAAGGAACACGTATTTCTTTGTTTTCTCTAAATCCCAATAGGAGGGGTGTAAAAGGGTGAATAATGGGTTGAATGCCTTTAATGAGGATACATATATCTCAGAAACTGAAGATATTACAGAACTGAAAATTTGTAAATTGGATCTCCTTTAAAAATAAAGAAACAAGTATATTTTTGCTTTAGGAAAATTCAATTAATGACGGTTAAACAGGAGTGGCAAATTGGAGTGAATTTTTGAAAGACTATATCTACAGAATATCTGAGAAGCGTAAAATGTTACAGACGTAAAAAGTGGGTATTTTGAATCTCTTGTAAGTGTAAAGAAACACAGGTGATTTGTCTTTGGAAACTTCACTTAAGGGGAAGTAAAAAGGGGTGAAATTTTAAAATGAGAATTTCTACAGTATATCTCAAAAAACGTCACATGTTACAGAAGTGAAAAATGGTAATTTTTAAATTCTATTAATAAAGAAACGTGTATTTTTAGTTTTCGGAAATACCACTTGGGTAGTTGGGGGGGGGTAAAAGTGACTGAAAATGGTGTTGAATTCTTTTAATTAGGCTACTGATATCTCAAAAATGATGATGTTACACACGTGAAATTTGATTTTTGGAATCTGCTTTAAAAGTAAACAAACACGTATTCTCGGAAAATCCAATGAAGGGGGTTTGGGGGGTTAAAGGATTGAAGAAATTAATTGACTTAATTGTATGAGAATACATACATCTGATAAAAACTAAAGTTGTTACAGACGTGAAAAATTGGTATTTTGATCTCCTTTAAAAACAAAGAAAAGCGCGTTTTGGGGGGAAACACTCTTGGGGGGCGGGAGTGAAAAGGAGTTGTATTCCTTTCATGAGGACACATAAATCAAAAACTGAAGAGGTTAGAGTGGTGATAATTGGTATTTAGAAGATCCTTTACTATTAAAGGAACAAGTATTAATTGCCTTAATATCACTTTGTGAACAGGGGGGGGGGAAGTGTGAAAGGAAGTTAGAAAATGTGAATTATTTTTAAGGGGATACTTATATCTCAAAACTGAAGGTAATAAACGTGAACATTGGTATTTGGAATCTCCTTTAAACATAAAGAAACACGCCTTCTTTTAATTTTTGGGGGGTGGGGGTAAATAAACTTAACGGCGGTGGGGTGTAAAAGGAGGTGAGACCAATTGATTTTACTTTTCATAATGTACTTACAAGGAGCCTCCGTTGCTCAGGTGGTAGCGCGCCGGCCTCTCACAGCTGGGTTCCGTGTTTCAAATCCCGGTCACTCCATGTAACATTCGTGCTGGACAAAATGGAGGCGGGACAGGTTTTCTCCGGATACTCCGGCTTTCCCTGTCATCATTCATTCCAGCAACACTGTCCAATATTTCATTTCATTTGTTACTCATCGATCATTGCCCCAGAGGGGAGCTTCGGCAGCCGTCACAATTCCTATTGTCGCCGCTAGATGGGGCTTTATTCATTCCATCCCTGATCCTGTCGAATGATAGGAAACAGGCTGTAGACTTTCGATGTACTTATTCTGATCATAAACCGATCCTTTTTAATCCTTCCTGGGTTCTTTTTCAACAGCCATCTTTTCCTTCGGAGAACGTTCTTAGATTACAGTAGATTCTCCTGGCATATAAATAAAAATTTAAACACATTTGAAATAAACGATAGGAATGAGATTGGCCGTCAAATTGTTCACCTCTATAATAAGGTCAATAATACACGGAGGTATGTCATTCGTATCGCCAGAAATCCCGCACACTTGCCTACCTGCGACAATGGTGCCGGTCACATTGTCAACAATGACAATGGCAGCAGATGTAATTTAGCGCCAAGTAGCGGTCTTGCATATTGCTGTGGGGTCCAGAACATATAATAATAATAATAATAATAATAATAATAATAATAATAATAATAATAATAATAATAATAATAATAATAATAATAATAATGTTCTGGACCGTCGTCACATGTGCGGACCACGCTGGAAACGGGTCCTGGACGGCTAATGACTAAGAATGCAGTCCGGCCGCGGGTTCAGTAGGCTACCGCCAAGGCACCCGGTACGACACCACGACAGATCCCTTGAAGGATTTGATCCATATTTAAAATGCTTATAGGAAAAGATGGCAAAGATTTAGGGACCCAACTAACTGGGTGGAATACCTGGACCTAGCCCGGGAAGTACGAAACCGATTGCTGGAAAGAAAGATTGAAAAATGGGAGGAAACTTGCCGTAATCTATTAGAAAACGAGTCGGATCGCTAATTTCGGCGGATTATATATCTAAAACAATAAGCATTCAATTATAAATTTCACTATAATACCGTAGCGAAGCACGGGTATCTTGCTAGTAAATGATATTTTTCAATCGAAAGGCTTCGATTCAGAGCTTTACCCAAGTCTTCAGAACCAGGGTATTCCAGGTCTAATTTTTCCGGATGACATCCTTCTGCTCACATTGACTCCCGTTAAGATGCAGGGTAGTATAAATGCAGTGGTAACTTAATGTAAAGAGTGGAATTAAAAATGAATGTACTAAAAGCTAAGGTAATGGTATGTAAAATTTTATATAAATTGTCAAAGAATGAAAAATGGCGGGTGGGTGAGACGAGATCAGAAGTTGCCAAGAAAGTAGAGTAACTGGGTATGATATTAAGTGGAAATGGAAAATGGGTGAGCAAATAAAAAGAGGTAAATTAAAGGGTATGAGTGCACGGTCAGATATTAACATTTTGGATGAAAAGATGCCTAACACTGATTACAGAGTGTATAAAAATGTTATTAATGCGTTAGTCAAATCTAGGGTGTTGTACGAAGTAGAGATCTGGGGAGTTGAAGGGAAAGTTTATACACTTGATGCAATTACGATTAGATTTGCTAAAATAATTATGGGACTACCCAGTTGTACAACTAGCCAAAGTGTGGAGTGAGAATGATGTGCAACGATGTAAGTCTGAAGGCGGATATTGTTATAAAGATAATCAAGTATTGGTTGAGACTGAAGTTGGGATAAGGTGGCGAAGTGTTACAGATAGCCTATCAACACCAAATTAAATATCAGAACCAAGGATACTGGGTTGATGGGGTACGGAACATTTTGGAAACGGTAGGAATGGGATAATGCTGGGAAAGGGATTGCATTGAGGAGCTAAGAATATTAAAAAATAGTTCTAAGAGTTAAGGATATTGAAAAGCAACAAATTGCTGCACAGTGTAAAAATAAGAGGTCACTAGATGAATTTGCTAACGTAATTGAGAGAATGAGGACAAATATAGATATTATAAAAAATAGGAGAATGAGGGGTATAATATGGTGGTTAATGGGAGTACACAAAAATAAAGCATACAGGCAAAATAGAGATGAAAATAAATGTTTACTATGTTCTTCAGAAATGGGTTTGGTTCCAAGGAAAATACGAGAGAAATTTATATATGAGGTGGATATAAGAAAAATAGATAACGAAAAGCAGCTGTATACAATTGTAAAGTTATTGAACAGAGAGTGGATGCACCCGGGAAGAATTGCAAAATTATTCAACATTATTAAAAGAATGTTGAGTAGTAAACTGGTGGAAGGAAAATAAGTGATACATGCCAGTTAGTAATAGAAGTGTGCCTAAGGAAACCTAGACAATATAACTCCGTTGAAGTCTAGAGCCGTTAGGTACGTAAATTAGAGTTATAGCATATAACTAATTTATCGTCGTAGTTAGTCTGCATGTGTTTTGTTTTTCTTTCAATATTCTATAGTGATATTCATTTCAGGAATCGGACATAATATGGAGGGACTGAGGATGACTACTGTGGTGACCTCTTTGGTGGTGGGGGGTCATGTTTCCGGGATATCCGACGAACCTCGATAGCATGCCTGAGAAGTTTCATTTCTTACAATAATCTTTCTAACACTCCTTTCAGCCATTCTTTCTCTGTTCAACCTCTACATCACACATGTTAAAATTGATTCATGATATTTTCCGGACACCTTATTCATTTGTGTTTTTACTGTATGTTTTTCAATTATGCTACAGAATATTCAGTTTTGTAAACTGTATGTATCGAAAATTAAAGATTACAATAAACAATACTCTCTCCCGGATCTATGGTTTCCGAGATTATGAGAGATGGGTATTATAATTATTAATATAGGGCCTACCAAGTATTTCTGGAACATCTTGTTCTCAAAATGGGAGGATATGGTATCGCAAGTGTCACTGCCGAGGGTGAGGACAGAATGCATTGAATCCTTACCACGCCATTCCTGTTGGTAACATATGAGTCGTGTCGGTCGCCAAATTCTGTTATGAATGTCTGCAGAAGTACTGTTGTCTAAAGTGAAAGAATTTACCCATTTCTCATTCTTGTGGAAATATATTAACGTAAATTTATCCTCAATTTTGGAATATGGGTATTGTGTCAGATCATGTCAACAACAGGCTTTGATGCCTGCTAGTTGCAATGTGGAACCGCCACAAATAAGTTGTTGTTCCAATGCATCTCTCAGGTCCTCTAACAGATTTAGATATAGGCGCAATCGAAGTAGTGAGGCATGTTTCATCAGTGATACGGTAACAGTGTATACTGTTTGCAGAGTCATGTGCGTTAAAGTACAAGTCGTACAAAAAATGCTTACGCAAGTTTCATCACGCTAACCAGATACCGCCTGGTCTCCGGGAATAACATAGGTTCGGCTCTTTAAGAAGTAGCAAGCAATCCATTCCCGGTGAGAATAATGTCTTAAACATGAATCTGACTGAACAGAGTCCTCAAGCCAGAATGCTCTATCGTAAAAGATCTCAAAACACTGAATTATGGTCCCTTCATTATTTGCGGCTAATGGTCGCAAACTCGAGAATTTTTTGGTGAATGTTACAATAGTAAGCAAGGGACTTGCGGAGATTGCTCTCTTGTATATGAGTGACGAAACTAGGTTCCATTTTAATGGCTGTATGGCATCAAGAATATCCGGTATATGCCTACTTCAGACTGGATAGCATAACAGTCCATACGCCGTCAGAATATTCAATCGAAGTTATTCAAGCGATTGTGTATAAACGGATAGCTAACTGCGGATTTTAATCCCTCGCTTTTCAAACTTTAAATCTTTGTTTTGGGGCATATTGTGATGGAAAATTTACATGCACATCCGCATATTGTTCGGGATTTTATGTAAGAGCGTACAACTCTTACATAACATGCAGTATAACCCAAAATGAACTGTAGCCATTTCTTTTTCAGAATTTTCTGCACTAATACGACTTGTGGTCATTTTAAACAGACTATATAAAGCTTTTAGTGCTATAAATTACTAGTCTAGTAGGTTATTCCTATCCAGCATATTACGGCTTTTATCGAGACGCCGCGTGCATTGTCAGTCACAAGGAAACATCTGCTTTTGATGAGGCAAGACAGCTTCTTGTGCTTCATGGGGTGATTATGGACTATGCACTATGCACTATTCATACCGAAATATACTGCCCTCAAGTAACGTTATATTTTTCTAAAAGTTCCTACTAAGACGGTCTTTGATTCTTTTATCGATCCAACGAGTTCAGACCGCCTTATTTTGGTATGAAGGACAGATGTTAGAAGAGTAGACAGAGTTCTAGAGCTTGATAAGAAGTTATTTTTCTTAGTATACAAAATGCGATACACCCACCGCGTTTTAAGACGTTTCATTAGTTTGCTCTTAGACAATGTCAGTTGTGTCGTATTCTTTGAATGCATTTGCGTGAAGATAAAGATAATCCACACACTTATCTCGTGTCTCTGATCTGTCTTCTCCGAAAGATATACAACCGGGTGGCAGAAGATAAGGTGCAAGTAACACTACATGTCGATAAGCTTTCCTTAATATATACTTACATACAGCCTATAGCCTATATTTCATTTGCGTGTAATTCAGAAATGTAAACTGAATGAATATGTATAGTAGTCTATTACAACAAAGAATTAACTCAAATCTACATAGGATTTTGTCTTGAAATACAGTAATGTCAGCGTTATAGTTATAAGAGTACTTCTGTTTAAAATTTACCTAGTGAGAAAGTGAAGGTCCTCCGCTGTGGAGGTAAGACTTAACTTACCTGCCTTTCACCCATTTTGCCAGACGGTTCAACGGCCCTGCAGACTACACCTTCAAGCAAACCACTCCAACTGAATGATTGACAAACAGTGGCGGGCTCAATCAGCAAAGAATATCTTCACGTGTTATCAAGTTGAAGATAAGTAATTCAGAAAGTGTTCATCTCCTTGGGAGCAATGCATCTTTAATTAAATAAACATATGTTCCGTGACATGAACAGTGTAGGTAAAATAAACTTGACATGAAGTACCTATCCACCGCCACATTCTATGCTATAGGATCACGAAGAAATTGTGCAGTCGCCTCCCATCCTCCCCCCCCCCCCCTCCCGCCCACGAACGTTCCGCTTTCCTTCATGAATATGTATAGTAGTCTATTACAACTAAGAATTAACTCAAATCTACATAGGATTTTGTCTTGAAACACAGTAATGTCAACGTTATAGTTATAAGAGTACTTCTATTTTAACTTCTCTTCAACACCAGAGAGACTCATATGAACGCGTATATTTCCATGTATACGATTTAAAGACATTTCATTTATGTATGTAATACGGACGAAATGTATAATTGCTCGGCGCAGTAAACTTTTCATCGTCCGCCATTCTTAGGCTTTTTATAAGAACAGTGATGGCCGGTGAAATCTTGAGCAATTTTTCTTTTTTGGCGTTGTACTAACACTGACGCTTTAGTGCTGCCAACGATGGTATTCGAACACCCTCCCGCCTCTCGAATACAAGTTCAAAGTTACATGACTTACAGCATGTAGCCAACTCATTCAGTGAATAGAACTGTGGTTTGAATGAAATAGCTTTCAATGCTGGTTCAATGATGGTTTATATTAGCCTTGAACTACAAATCGAGCTAATAAATATCAACCTTGTGGCTTAGCTTATAACATAGGCCTGAAAACCCCGGCCTTATTCGGAGCAGTCATGCTGTGTGTCAGAAGATAATAATAATAATAATAATAATAATAATAATAATAATAATAATAATAATAATAATAATAATAATAATAATAATAATAATAATAATAATAAATATGAATGAAAGGGTATATTTCCATGTATACGCTTTAAAGACATTTCATTTATGGATTTAATACGAACGAAAGGTATAATGGTTCGGCGCAGTATTCTTCTGAGTTCGAACCCCACTGTCGGCAGCCCTGAAGATGGTTTTCCGTGGTTTCCCATTTCCACACCAGGTAAATGCTGGGGCTGTACCTTAATTAAGGCCACGGCCGCTTCCTTCCAACTCCTAAGCCTTTCCTCTCCCATCGTCGCCATAAGACCTATCTGTGTCAGTGCGACGTAAAGCAACTAGCAAAAAAATAAAAAATAAAAATAAGGTACAGCCCCAGCTTTTCTGGGCTGTTGACTGTGGGGTTCGAACCACCCGAATGCAAGCTGATACCTACGTGATCCAAACCGTGCGGCTACTTGCTCCGTAAAGACAATATTAAGTATAATGTCCGCAGGAAAAAGCCAAGTCCAGAGTGCCATGCAAATGTCATTTAGCAACTGAAATAAATAGTTGTAGACTTAGTGTATGAGGAGTGTGTGAACTGTACATGAAGAAAACTTGATATAGCCTACTACAATTCAGTGAAACAGTTTCGTGTATTTCTTTAATATTTCAAAAACAGTTTTCTTAAGATCACACATTTGTTTACTCAGCCTTCTCCATTCTGTAAACATACATTTCATCGTGCTGGGTACGAATACTATGGCTGTTGCTGGTTGTGGTGTGTTAACTCTGAAAGTGAGCATAAGTGATTAGGATAACCTTGAATTGATCGCTAAAGCCTTTTATCTAGAGTGAGAAAATACGAAGAAAATAGCCGATCACGATGACTGTCGATGAGTACTGAATTCAAAAGGGGTCAGTGTGGGGGTGGAATAGGGAGTTTCTCCAACCCTCTGCCAATCATAGAGCTTACATTTTCTTTGAGATGATAAAGTGAATATTTATATTAAGAATAATCAGTTTGGATATAGCGGGATACTGTCTGCTGTATCCAATTCAATCTCAGCGAAAATGACTGTTATGAAGATCCCGCACCACGCAACCATAATGTTGAATATGTTCTGCATTTTTAGAAGTTTTATTCATAAGTATTCAGAACCTACAGTACTCACATAACATTTCGGTTTCAGACATCTCATCGCCTCTGTGGTGTAGTGGTTAGTGTGATTAGCTGCCATCCCGTGAGGCCCGGGTTCGATTCCCGACTCTGCCACGAAAATGAGAAAAGTGGGACTAGGGCTGGAGCAGAGTCCATTCACCCTCGGGAGGTCATCTGAGTAGAGGTGGATTCGATTCCCACCTCAGCCGTCCTTGAAGTGGTTTTCCGTGGTTTTCCACTTCTCCTCCATACAAATGTCGGGATGGTACCTAACCTCAGGCCACGGCCGCTTCCTTTCCTCTTCCTTGACTATCCCTTCCAATCTTCAAATCCCCCGACAAGTCCCGTGTCAGTATAGCTGGTAAGGCCGCCTGGTCGATGTACTGGTCCTCCTCACGAGTTGTATCACCCCGACCCAAAGTCTCACGCTCCAGGACACGGCCTTTGAGGCGGTAGAGGTGGGGTCCCTCGCTAGGTCCGAGGAAAAAACTAACCCTGGAGGGTAAACGGATTAAGAAAGAAGGAAGAAAGAAGATTTTTCACATTTTTCTAAAGCTATCACGATTACACTAGTAGTCTTACAAATATGTCGTCCTGTTTATTTCAGCAAATCTCTCAAATGTCCATACTTCTTCTCAGAGTGCACTGTCTCGGCTCAACACTAAAAAGTTCCTGTACACACTATATGGAGGAGACTGACGCTGACTTTCCACCTAAAACAATTACTACCAACTCCAACGCAAGCTACAGCTCTTGCCACTTACGTTAAATATAACCTTTCAGTTTCTCAGTCTCTCGAAACATGAAATTAGAAAACAACAACAACAACAACTACTACTACTACTACTACTTGTTGTTGTTTAAGGGGCCTAACATCGAAGGTCATCGGCCCACTACTACTACTACTACTACTACTACTACTACTACTAGACTACTACTACTACTAGACTACTACTACTTGTTGTTTTAAGGGGCCTAACATCGAAGGTCATCGGCCCACTACTACTACTACTACTACTGGCATTAGCCAGCCTTATGCCTAACATCAGGGGAGCAAGAACAGTTAAGAGACAGATTATGTGCTCTGCAGTATATTCCATTTTACTTTATGCTGCACCTATCTGGCACAATGCACTCACGAAGAAGATTCACCGAAGAGCTAAGGAAAGAGTACAGAGGAAAATGCTGTTCAGAGTTACCTGTGCATATCGAACTGTTTCGACAGCAGCTTTACAAGTTGTAGCTGCCAGTATTCCCATTGACCTCCGCGTTGTAGAGAGAAAACTTTGGCATGAAAGGGGTGCGACTATATCTGCTGAAGAAAAGAAAGCCTTGAGGAACCAACTCTTACCAGACTGGCAAGACCGATGGGATGGCACAACCGATGTTGGCCAATGGACACAAAAGCTAATACCCGACATAGGAGACTGGCTTAAATGTAGACATCGGCAGGTAGATTACTATATGTCGCAGATCCTGACAGGGCATGGAAGTAGTGATGGGACATTCGATTCATTTTACTGAATCGATTCATTTGATTCCGTTCACGTTACTGAATCGATACAGTGATCCGATTCACGGCTCATTGGTCACCGCTCCTACTGCATCTGTGTAGTATGTGCTGGTAAGACAGCAGCAACAGCATTCAGTGCTCGCAGCTGCCATCTGGTCTTCATACTATGAACACCTTTCTTAGAAAAAAATGCTAGTTACTCTAATACAACGAAGGTTTCCGGCGACGCAGGGTGTGAAAGGTTAGGATTGGGAAGGTAGCAGCCATGGCCTGAATTAAGGTACAGTCCCAGCATTTCCTGGTGTGAAAATGGGGAAACTACGGAAAACCATCTTAACGGCTGCCGACGGTGGGATTCGAACCCACCATTCCCCGAATGCAATCGCAGAGCCACGCGTTATTAACCACACGACAACTCGCTCAGTCATTTTTGAAAATATGTATTTTTCTATCAGCTGAGGATTTTTTTAAATCGTCATATTTTGTATAGGCTACCCGAGATGTACAGTAGCCCGCTGGTTTTCTGATTCAACATACTGTTATTGCGTCTGTCCACATATGATTGAAGTCTTGTGCAACGATGTGACATATGAACTGAGAAAATACTGAGCCGTTCTTCCCAATATAAAACAGGTACTTTTGAGTGGTCATGAGCATGACTCATAGTCATAGGGCAGGCTAGAGTCGAGTTTAATTGTCAAATGTCAACTAAGTTATAATACTAAGATTCATTAAACTAATAAATAGTATAACCTAATAGCCTACCTACTTACTAGCTACTTCAGAATTATGTTGTGACTACCTTTTTAACACTGCAAATAAATCCATCTATTATTTAAACCTCCCTGTAAGAAGAGGACAGTGAAAGCAAATGGGTATTATTTTCAAATGAGCTGAACTCGAGAGTCCATTATAGCATACGATTCTTTCAGTGTAGCATGGCTCACTGTATGTCTCGCTGCAGTGAGCCGATAAGGAGCCGTGCGTATCTTGTGTCTCACTGAGCCGACTCGTTCACGATTCTTTCCGTGTGCCATGGCTCACTGTATGTCTCGCTGCAGCGGAAGCTCGGCTCTCCGCGTGTCCAGTGAGCCGATAAGGAGCCGTGTGCATCATTTGTCTCACTGAGCCGCGCTCGTTCACGATTCTTTCGATGTGCCATGATTCACTGTCTCGCTGCAGCGGAAGCTCGGCTCCCCGTCAACGTCCAGTGAGTGCGCCACTCAGCACTGTCCGCTGGGAGTAAGCTGAATCGTGTGCCGTGAGCTCGCCGTTCCTGTGAATCGATTCACTCGGACACTTGAATGAATCGATACACTGCTTCGAATCATGCATTCAGTAGCCAACACTACATGGAAGATTCGGCGTATACGCCATTAAGATGGGAAAGACGCAGGGAGATGGTTGTCGGTACTGTTCTGAAAGGGATACAGTAGAACACACTTTTTTCTACTGTGTTCGATGGGAAAAAGAAAGAAGGAAAGCTTGCCAACAACTTGGCCGACGACTCACGCCAGGGAATCCGGTTCAGATTATGTTAGAGAGCCCGTTTGCCTGGAACACAGTAAAGGAAATGGCGACAAGCATTATGGGGACGAAGGAAAAAGAAGAGAAAGGAAGAACTTAATAATATACATCACTCCATTCTGATGTCATGCCGACAAGCAATCAATCAATCAATCAATCAATCAATCAATCAATACTGATCTGCATTTAGGGCAGTCGCCCAGGTGGCAGATTCCCTATATGTTGCTTTCCTAGCCTTTTCCGAAATGATTTCAAAGAAATTGGAAATTTATTGAACATCTCCCTTGGTAAGTTATTCCAATCCCTAACTCCCCTTCCTATAAATGAATATTTGCCCCAGTTTGTCCTCTTGAATTCCAACTTTATCTTCATATTGTGATCTTTCCTACTTTTATAGACGCCATTCAAACCTATTCGTCTACTAATGTCATTCCACGCCATCTCTCCGCTGACAGCTCGGAACATACCACTTAGTCGAGCAGCTCTTCTTCTTTCTCTCAATTCTTCCCAACCCAAACATTGCAACATTTTTGTAACGCTACTCTTTTGTCGGAAATCACCCAGAACAAATCGAGCTGCTTTTCTTTGGATTTTTTCCAGTTCTTGAATCAAGTAATCCTGGTGAGGGTCCCATACACTGGAACCATACTCTAGTTGGGGTCTTACCAGAGACTTATATGCACTCTCCTTTACATCCTTACTACAACCCCTAAACACCCTCATAACCATGTGCAAAGATCGGTACCCTTTATTTACAATCCCATTTATGTGATTACCCCAGTGAAGATCTTTCCTTATATTAACACCTAGATACTTACAATGATCTCCAAAAGGAACTTTCACCCCATCAACGCAGTAATTAAAACTGAGAGGACTTTTCCTATTTGTGAAACTCACAACCTGACTTTTAGCCCCGTTTATCAACATACCATTGCCTGCTGTCCATCTCACAATATTTTCGAGGTCACGTTGCAGTTGCTCACAATCTTGTAACTTATTTATCACTCTATAGAGAATAACATTATCCGCAAAAAGCCTTACCTCCGATTCCACTCCTTTACTCATATCATTTATATATATAAGAAAACATAAAGCTCCGATAACACTGCCCTGAGGAACTCCCCTCTAAACTATTACAGGGTCAGACAAAGCTTCACCTACTCTAACTCTCTGAGATCTATTTTCTAGAAATATAGCAACCCATTCAGTCACTCTTTTGTCTAGTCCAATTGCACTCATTTTTGCCAGTAGTCTCCCATGATCCACCCTATCAAATGCTTTAGACATGTCAATCGCGATACAGTCCATTTGACCTCCAGAATCCAAGATATCTGCTATATCTTGCTGGAATCCTACAAGTTGAGCTTCAGTGGAATAACCTTTCCTAAAACCGAATTGCCTTCTATCGAACCAGTTATTAATTTCACAAACATGTCTAATATAATCAGAAAGAATGCCTTCCCAAAGCTTACATACAATGCATGTCAAACTTACTGGCCTGTAATTTTCAGCTTTATGTCTATCACCCTTTCCTTTATACACAGGGGCTACTATAGCAACTCTCCATTCATCTGGTATAGCTCCTCCGACCAAACAATAATCAAATAAGTACTTCAGATATGGTACTATACCCCCAATCCATTGTCTTTAGTATATCCCCAGAAATCTGATCAATTCCAGCCGCTTTTCTAGTTTTCAACTTTTGTATCTTATTGTAAATGTCATTGTTATCATATGTAAATTTTATTACTTCTTTGGCCTTAGTCTCTTCCTCTATCTCGACATTATCCTTGTAACCAACAATCTTTACATACTGCTGACTGAATACTTCTGCCTTTTGAAGATCCTCACATACACACTCCCCTTGTTCATTAATTATTCCTGGAATGTCCTTCTTGGAACCTGTTTCTGCCTTAAAATACCTATACATACCCTTCCATTTTTCACTAAAATTGTATGACTGCCAATTATGCTTGCCATCATGTTATCCTTAGCTGCCTTCTTTGCTAGATTCAATTTTCTAGTAAGTTCCTTCAATTTCTCCTTACTTCCACAGCCATTTCTAACTCTATTTCACCGGGCGAGTTGGCCGTGCGCGTAGAGGCGCGCGGCTGTGAGCTTGCATCCGGGAGATAGTAGGTTCGAATCCCACTATCGGCAGCCCTGAAGATGGTTTTCCGTGGTTTCCCATTTTCACACCAGGCAAATGCTGGGGCTGTACCTTAATTAAGGCCACGGCCGCTTCCTTCCAACTCCTAGGCCTTTCCCATCCCATCGTCGCCATAAGACCTATCTGTGTCGGAGCGACGTAAAGCCCCTAGCAAAAAAAAAAAAACTCTATTTCTTTCCAGTCTGCACCTCCTTCTTAGTCTCTTTATTTCTATATTATAATAAGGTGGGTCTTTACCATTTCTTACCAACCTTAAAGGTACAAACCTGTTTTCGCATTCCTCAACAATTTATTTAAACCCATCCCAGAGTCTGTTTACATTTTTATTTACCGTTTTCCACCGATCATAGTTACTTTTTAGAAACTGCCTCATACCTGCTTTATCAGCCATATGCTACTGCCTAACAGTCCTACTTTTAAGACCTTCCTTTCTATCACATTTATTTTTAACTACCACAAAACAGCTTCATGATCACTAATACCATCAGTTTCCCTATAGAGCTCATCTGGTTTTATCAGCACCACATCCAGGATATTTTTCCCTCTGGTTGGTTCCATCACTTTCTGAATCAGCTGTCCTTCCCATATTAACTTATTTGCCATTTGTTGGTCATGCTTCCTGTCGTTCGCATTTCCTTCCCAATTGACATCTGGCAAATTCAGATCTCCCGCTACAATCACATTTCTTTCCATGTCGTTTCCTACATAGCTGACTATCCTATCAAATAATTCCGAATCCGCATCAGTGCTACCCTTTCCCGATCTGTACACTCCAAATATATCAAGTTGTCTATTATCTTTAGAAATGAGCCATACACCTAGAATTTCATGTGTCTCATCTTTAACTTTTTCGTAGCTTACAAATTCTTCTTTCACCAGAATGAAAACTCCCCCTCCCACCTTTCCTATCCTATCTCTACGATACACACTCCAGTGCCGTGAGAAAATTTCCAGAATGGGCTGAGTGAAGAGGGCAGGGGTTTTTAGTTGGTGGAAATCCAACTCCCACACAGAGTGGTGTCTTTAAAAGATTTTCCCCTGCCATAACAAAAAAACTACTACTACTACTACTACTACTACTACTACTACAACTACTACTACTACTTAGCGTTCGGAAGTGTATGACCTAAAGAAGTACAAAATATGCAACCAAATATGCCCAAAGAACTAGCTAAATATGATGTAAAAATTGACCTAAAAAGATAAAATATGACATTAGAGTTTTACTAACATTAAACGTTTTAAGCAGTCTACCAAAACGCGATCAGAGTTAATCAGGTTAAATATATCTACTGGAGTGACATCCTATTCAAAGGCGGAAAAACACTATCATCACATACAGCGAGCTCACGTGTATAGTGTCGCAATCTAACCTGACCGGAAAGATGTGCTAAAAGACGTCCGTACAGCAGTTCCCTCTTGGAATCAGGTCTTCTAAGGCCGCTATTAGACGTGGGCGCTAGGCTAATAGGCTATATTTACTGCAATGCCCCGTCACGCATTTGAGCAACTAAAAGTCGCCAGAGCAGTTGCCGGCTCAGTTGCTCAGTTGCGCCACAATTTGCCAGAGGATTTAAGTACCGAGCGATCAGTGGCGCAACTTGTGAATAATTCCTCGGTTCATACCTGGGAATAGTCAGTTAAGATAATGGCGTCCTACGAAGAACTTCCTCTTCTTCTTCCTCTTCTTGCTCTTTTATTAAAAAGGGAAAAACCGAAGGGTTAAGAAAATGCGGAAACATCCTATATTTGTTTCTCGACTGACTAGAGGATTATATTATACATTGTTTGACGATCTAAATGAGAATGGCAGTAAATTGTTCAATTACCTGCGCATGTCAAAGTCGTCAATTTACGAACTGCTCGGCTTCATAAAAGAAGAAATAACGGGAAACGACACAGGACTAAACAAGTGTTTCGCAGCTGAGCTGTAATTCACTAATATAGCCATATAATGGATCAATGGTCTTTGTAAATGTAAGCGATTATAGAAATGTTATGGGTATTATATATTTCCATATAAAAGAGAGTAGTAAACGTTTTATAATACTCACATACCGGGCGAGTTGGCCGTGCGGTTAGGAGCGCGCAGCTGTGAGCTTGCATCCGGGAGATAGTGGGTTCGAATCCCACTGTCGCCAGCCCTGAAGATGGTTTTCCATGGTTTCCCATTTCACACCAGGCAAATGCTGGGGTTGTACCTTAATTAAGGCCACGGCCGCTTCCTTCCAACTCCAAGTCCTTTCCTATCCCATCGTCGCCATAAGACCTATCTGTGTCGGGGCGACGTAAAGCCACTAGCAATATATATATATATATAATACTCACCTAGAGTATTCTTCTCGCCTACGGGTTTTGTTTCGAATTCTGGAATAAAGTTCTTTAAAATGCTGTTCCAAGAATTCAGTGTTTCTATTTTGTCAGTGTAAGCTTCAGTTCTGGAATCCCGAGTGACCGGTTTTCATTCGACTTCAAAAATGGTCTTAAGTATTTATTTGACTTTCAAATAATTTTGCCATCTCGTTCATTTGCTGTTGTAGTTGATCTGATGTCTCTGTGTTCAATAAATAAACTATCACAATAAGTAAAATATTCACTCTAGCACAGGACGAGACCAAACAAGGCAATGAGGAAAGATAATGGTTAGGTGGATCGCTGACGCAATTGCGTTCCATATTCCAAGCTGGTGTGAGAACACGAACTTGAGTGACGTTTCCGTATGCGCGGGGAGGTACATCGGGCGATGGATTGTGAGAAACTCATTAATTTAATTCAAGAACGAAAATGTCTGTGGGACCAGAAGGAGCCTCAGTATCACATGAGGAATGTACAATTGAAGTTGTGGAAGGAAGTTGCACTTGAAATGGAAGAATCAGGTACATTATATTATGTAATTACGATGTTATGAATTTCATATTTATATTTATTTACATTATTATGTTTGTATTTAACAACTCTGATTCAGGTAGGCTTACAGTTGCGATCATATACTTACGACCTCAGATTAACAGTTTTTGTTAACATTCATGATCATTATGGATTATTAGCAAAATAGGTCTTTAATTTTTCCCTCACATCAGTAGCTTTAAGACTGCTCCTATTCTCACCCCTGCTAGCAAACATAAAGTGGTTGTTAGTCGATTCTGTTGAAGGATACATTTCTGGTGAGCCTTCTCTGTCTATTATCACATTGTGTAATAAACAAATATATTTCACAATGTTTTCTGCTCTCTCGGGGGTAACTTATATTGCTTTCATTAATATGCGCCATTTATTGCTTATTATACCGAAGGCACACTCGACCACTTGTCTTGTATGCGATGAACGTTTATTAAACATGTCTTCTTCGGGCGTTAAATGTCTCATAGGATAAGGGCGCATCAAATAGGGCTTCAGGGGATATCCTCCGTCCCCTATCAGAAAATGTGGTACAGTTACATCACTACCAGGAAGTTCTTACAAGCATTTCACCCACTGATCTCTATACCTGGATGGCTGGTAGCTGGGGTAGCCGTAAGCCGAATAGAAGACGACTGGCGTAGTAAGATGGCAGCGCGCGCATGGTGCAATAGACCACGAGGAGCGCGCTTGCTTTGTTTATGCTTAGTTCAGTGATGCCAGGCCTCTTGATTGTAGTTCCACGAGTGTTCTGTGCTGTGTTATTGCAAAGTAAATAGTAGTGTATTTTACGAATTTAGGTTCGTTGCCTTGTAGTATACTTGTGGATTACAATATTCAATTTAAATATGTATGTGTTTATCTGAAATATGAATGAAGAAACATTCTACGGGGTATTAACATACCGCAGTGTTCAGCTTGTGGATGTACAAACAGAACCGATCAGCAGAAGGAGAAATCATTTCATAGGGGAGTGTTATACTGTACATAAGAATCTTCCTAGGGTAGTGTTTTGAGTTTTAGGTTTATTGTATCTTTTTTCGCATATTCTTCTTCTTATCTTTATCTGTTTACCCTCCAGGGTTGGCTTTTCCCTCGGACTCAGCGGGGGATCCCACCTCTACCGCCTCAAGGGCAGTGTCCTGGAGCTTCAGACTTTGGGTCGGGGGATACAACTGGGGAGAGTGACCAGTACCTCGCCCAGGCGGCCTCACCTGCTATGCTGAACAGGGGCCTTGTAGAGGGATGGGGAAATTGGATGGGCCAGGCAAGGAAGAGGGAAGGAAGCGGCCGTGGCCTTAAGTGAGGTACCATCCCGGCATTTGCCTGGAGGAGAAGTGGGAAACCACGGAAAACCACTTCCAGGATGGCTGAGATGGGAATCGAACCCACCTCTACTCAGTTGACCTCCCGAGGCTGAGTGGATCCCGTTCCAGCCCTCGTACCACTTTTCAAATTGCGTGACAGAGCCGGGATCGAACCCGGACCTTCGGGGGTGGCAGCTAATCACGCTAACCACTACACCACAGAGGCGACTTTTTTCGCATATTCCGGGAGCAAGATGGCAATTAATTTTTGTAGGTTTCCTTTCTCGAGACCCGAACTTCTAAGATCATGGATTATCAGGCGGGAGAATTGGGATCCTTCTAAAACAGCTGTTCTCTGCTCGGCTGGATCTCGTGAGATCTCTGAAGTTAAGCAACACTGGGCGTGGTCAGGAGTTGGATGGGTTGCCACGCGCTGTTGGTGGGGGGTAAGGGAATGGAGGAGCGGAAAGGAACTGGCCACCCTACCGCACGTAAACTCCGGCTCAGGAACACCTCTGCGGAGGTTCGGACCTGCCTTCGGGCAGAATAACCCTTACCTTTCCTGCTCGGATCACTTAGAGGAAGACTGTTTTGATAGAAATGGACAAACTGTACACCTTAGAAGTGATGTACAGCCAACTGTTTTCAATTTTACTGAACATTAATTGCAAGTAAAGATTTACTTACATTTTTTTTATTTCTCATAATTAAACTGACGGTTTCGATGAAATAATTGACGTGACCTTATAACAATCTTAGAAAATGAAGTCTGGAGGAATTCTAGACCTTATTTACATCAGTAATAATTATGGGTTTCAGACACTGGAGTGGTGGGAAAAGGGAAAGTGAGGTGGGTGTTTGGGGCTATCCCATTATATTATTCGTGGTATTTAGGACTCTTTTAACTGGTGTTCCATATTTCTGATGATGACTATCAATATCGCTTTGCTAGCTGAATTTAATTAAAGAGGTCTGTAATAGTAAATTAAGCTGTAATGTGGTATATTGACAAGTTTTGAATATTTGCTGGTTTTATAAATGTGTACATTTGCTTCACTTATATTTTAATTTGATAATATTCGCGTTATTTCATGGAAACAGGGAACAGAAATTCAGTATCAAGCACCGATTACGATATGTCGAATCTAGGCCTGTATAGTGAGCTACGTTTATAGGTACATCATTTTAAGAATGCATAATTTCGTGGCATACATGTATACAATTTACAGCAATGTTTCCAGAAACTGGTTGTCACTCGTATTGTGTTACCGATCGCTAATTGCATGTATTCAGCACCTAAGTTAATATTTGTCGGCCGTTATTATACACTCATGTTTATTGCTATCCCGGAGATTTACTGACCTCGGAATGACGTGTCAGTGATCCCAATGTCCTTATGCTTTGAATAAACATGTCTCTATATTTTTAATTATTCCAATGCGCCATTAATTGCAACTTAAAATTGACTATATTATCATTGCTTCCCCATAAGGAGAGCTCTAGGTTGGGTACGCCAACATGGCGAACCGCGCGCTCAACTTGGCGTACTTTCGCCTGCAGCGAAGACCAGCCATCAGTGATCCATGTATAGAGATCAGTGATTTCACCTTTAACGCACCATGATCCAGCTGTTTATTCAAGTTTGAGTACCCGAAAATCCCACTATCACTCTGTTTTCCACAGGCCCCTATATCAATACAAATGAATTTGTAGTCTGCTCCTACTACTGCTTGCAGTACGATAGAGAAAAATGTTTTGTAGTTGTAATACATACTTCCAGACTGCTTCGGACACTCTTATGTGTTTACCGTCTATATACCCAACACAATTAGGACATTTCCACTTTCTCAAAAACTGTGATTCAATCTCATCAATTTGCTTGCCAGAAGGGAATGGGATATGGTCACTGTGTAATGTTTCCCATAACTCAGAATACGTTTCGTGAATAATTCTTCCGACTGTAGCATCTGATATCCGATAAGAATAACCCAGTGCTCTGACAAATGAACCAGTTGCTAAGAACCTACAAAATACAAAGCCCGTGGTTATGTTGTAATAAAATGCATCCACAGTGAGCTGGTTACAACATAATTTAATTAAAAACTTAACGGCTATTATTTAAAAATTAGTGTGTTCAATGTTTTCATTGTGTTTTGTGTGTGATTTAATGAAATTAATTCATTTGATTTTCTTTGTGTCGATGATTAGCATAGACGTTTGAATTGTAGTAAAGTAAATTTCAGGACCTCAAAGGATCTGTTACAACAGTTCCTTATCTTTTCACTTGACTGTTGTATAATTTCGCTGCGTTTTCCTTTCTATTGCAGTTGAGGAACTGAAGAAAAGATGGAGGAATCTCAGGGATTCGTTTAGGAAAGAATTGAAAAAAATGAACGAAACAAAATCTGGCAGTGGTAGAGAATCGTCAGATACATGGACTTTCTTCAACCAAATGAGTTTTCTTACTGATACTATACAAACAAAAAGCATGCAAAGCAACGTTCCTGATATTACAAACAACACAATAGATGAAATGTTCGACGGTCCTAGTACCTCCAATACAGCTCATACAGACTCAAATCAGGAGGATAATGCACAACCGGATGCCAATGATCGCGAAGGGGAATGTTCAAAATCGAGTAAAGAAACAACCGAAATTACAGGAAATAGAAAATTTCAGAGCCCTCGTAAGAAGAAGAATAAAAAGTTAATTACGACGGGAGATAGTAGGTTCGAATCCCACTATCGGCGGCCCTGAAAATGGTTTTCCGTGGTTTCCCATTTTCACACCAGGCAAATGCTGGGGCTGTACCTTAATTAAGGCCACGGGCGCTTCCTTCCAACTCCTAGGCCTTTCCTATCCCATCGTCGCCATAAGACCTATCTGTGTCGGCGCGACGTAAAGCCCCTAGCAAAAAAAAATTAATTACGACGAAAAACTTCTTGAGATTGGAAACAAGAAACTGTCTTTCTTTCAGACAAGAGCACAGACAGTGACTACCAGTTTTTAAATAGTCTCCTCCCACATTTACGTGAAGTACCAAGTTACGTATACGGATGGAATTAATGAATGTTCTCTTGGTAGAGCAGGCAGAAAGACAGAGACGTAATCAATCTTCAACAGGTTAATCATCTCAATCTTCATATCGTCAAATTAATGATTTCACTTTCACTGATTCTAGCGCTGCTTCGTACTATGAGAATTTTGATCCTCGGCAATAGGGCATTGGTTGTTTCAACTGTTTATTTTTAATTTATTTCTTAATTAATGTATTAGTTACCGCATTAATTCCATCTTGTAATGATTTATTGTATGATTCCAATTTGTAATACAGGTACTTAGTTTTCTCCTGTCTTGCATAAATACTTTTATATTATCCGTACCTTAATGTTAGTGCTAGACGTTCTGCGGGTGCAATGGTGTCCCTGAAATTACTGTACTTCTGCAGACGATCCTCCACCTTGGATAATATGTACTGAAAAGTTTCCTTCCTCATCCGAAAATAACCAAAATGTTGAGCTTGAACTTGAAGATCGTCATATAAATGGGAAAATTCACCAAATCGACTCATTTTGCTTAAAATTTAATTTACCCTCTCCTTTTTCTTCTTTCTGGCTCTTCGCCTCGCAAGCAAAGGCATCTCCAAAGCATACAGTAAAAATGCATCATCATGGAAGGCCATGATCACATCACAGAGCTAAGATTGACTCCGCTGCTATCAGGCGAAAACCGCGTGCAAACGACGATGCACTATCGTACGACACTGGACTGCTTCACGTCGCGCGTACACGCTCAACGTAGCAGTCGCAGATGTACGCATCCAGTGGACGAGAAGCCTAATAAAAGTCGGCAGAGCAGTTGCCGGCTCAGATGACGGCCGGCAACTAGTTGCTCAGTTGCGCCACTAGTCGCCCGCGGCTAATAGGCTCCATTATTTGATCCAATGGTCCGTGGCTCGCCAGAGCAAGTAGTTGCGCCACTAGTCGCCCACGGCTAATAGTGGCCTAAACCTGCCACCTGTCTGTTCCGGGAAAATAAACAAAAATGTATCTCCTACACTATTTGGAAATACTGTGTTTGAAACTCGAAACAGATAACACGTACCTTGTTAACGACGCCTCAGTTCAAACAAAAATTCTCAAATTATAACCAAATATGACCTTATATCACTGAAATAAGCAAAATATGACCAAAACAATAACAATGGCCGAAATATGCATTTATAGGCAACATCAAATTGGTTTAATCGGGGTCAGGTACCCGTCATTCACAGTTACTTTTCAGATTTCGGAAAAAATGATCTCAGGAAAGAAATATGACTTTTCCTTAACTTCCGAACCTTAATAATAATAATAATAATAATAATAATAATAATAATAATAATAATAATATCCAAGCACTATCACCAACAAAACCTGGTCAGAAGATCGCATGAAAAGCCATAGCGATAAGATGAAGAGATTTCGGGAAAAGGAAAAGGCAACGACATCAGCTAAATAAATTCAATCGCGCTCTTTAGTCGAACATAACGAAGAAATAATAATAATAATAATAATAATAATAATAATAATATTTCGTGTGGCTATTTCTTTTTTTTGCTAGGGGCTTTACGTCGCACGACACAGATAGGTCTTATGGCGACGATGGGATAGGAAAGGCCTAGGAGTTGGAAGGAAACGGCCGTGGCCTTAATTAAGGTACAGCCCCAGCATTTGCCTGGTGTGAAAATGGGAAACCACGGAAAACCATCTTCAGGGCTGCCGATAGTGGGATTCGAACCTACTATCTCCCGGATGCAAGCTCACAGCCGCGCCTCTACGCGCACGGCCAACTCGCCCGGTTGGCTATTTCTAGCCGAGTGCAGCCCTTGTAAGGCAGACCCTACGATGAGCGTGGGTGACATCTGCCATGCGTAGGTAACTGCGTGTTATTGTGGTGGAGGGTAGTGTTATATGTGGTGTGTGAGGTGCAGGGATGTTGGGGCCAGCACAAACACCCAGCCCCCGAGCCACTGGAATTAACTCATGAAGGTTAAAATCCCCGACCCGGCCGGGAATCGAACCCGGGACCCTCTGAACCGAAAGCCAACGAGTCGGACATAATAACAATTACTTCCGGATGCTCACACTTCTCAGGAAGGGAGTATAGGGAAAGCCACGACTCGGTTGCCAAAATTTTGCGCCAAGAACTTGCTATTAAATACAGACTGATTGCTGACAAATTTCCTTTCTTAAGTATAGCTCTCAACTGTACTCGAAAATGATGTGATCAAAATCTACTTGACCGAACAACAATTATTATCACAGATAAGACGACTACACACAACAGATCGGATATAGTGGTGTTAGGGAAGGAAACAAAACGTGTCGCTCTGATCAACATAGCTGTCCCGAACTTTTGGAACCTTCATGAAAAGTACACCGAGAAAATCAACAAGTATACACCACTGGTGGAGCATATTCGTAAGACAATGACACTGTGAAGAAGTGATAATTATATACCAATCATACTTTCGAGTACAGCTGCTATAGGCCTACCAAAAACTCTGGTGGAAGGACTGAAAAAGTTGGATGTCAACATCAATATCTACAAGACAATGCAGAAGGCGGTGGTCATTGTCACGACTGGAACTGTTCGGAAATTTATGGGTTCAAATTCAGCGTAAAAATGTAGTGTAAATTACGGTTTATTGTGCTAAAATCTGCACAACTGTTTGAATATCATTACCACGAAAGTGTGTAAAATAAATAATAATAATAATCACATGACCTCAATTACCGTGTGTGGGGATTTTGATTTGTTGCGTTAAGGCTGCTTATGTATCAATCTCGATGTTCTGTTCCCCTCCACCATATTGGTAAACATTCAATTAAATTTCTTGGGTAAACACGAAATGAGTCACGAGACGTCTTTTACATGCCAACAGCGCATGACATTGAGTGCCGAGTGGATCTTTCAAACCGACCACCTCTGTCCAGATTAAATTTGATATCGTGAGATTCGCAGGCTTTACTGCAATGTTAAACTAGGAAAAATTCACGACCTTGCATCTCATTATGGTACGACTTCCAGTTTAATTTAAGTACTGAAAACTTTCTCAGACCTATCAAAGTGTCAATAATGGACTTCAGCCTTCATGTAATTTGTCACACTTGCTCATAATATCACCAATTGCCAACCATTAACAAGTTTACGCAACATAAACAATATTGTACATTCCGGCCGTAAAATCTATATATATAAAATAACTTGTCCTGACTGACTGACTGACTGACTGAATGATTCATCATCGCCGAGCCAAAACTACTGGACATAAAGAAATGAAATTTTGGGGATATATTCATATTAAAATGTAGGTGCTCGCTAAGAGAGGATTTTTGGATATTCCGTCGCTAAGGGGGTGAAAAGGGGGGTGAAATTTTAAAATGAGTGTATCTATATCTCAAAACTTTAAAAGTTTACAGGTGTAAAAATTGGTATTTAGAATCTTCTTTAAAAATAAGGAAACACGTATTTTTTTGTTTTCAGAAAATCCCAATAGGAGGGATGAAAAAGGGTGAAAATGGGGGAAAATGGGTTGAATGCCTTTAATCAGGATACCGGTACTTATATCTCGGAAACTGAAGATATTACAGACCTGAAAATTGGTACTTTGGATCTCTTTTAAAAATAAAGAAGCACGTATTTTTTTGTTTTTGTAAAATCCAATTAATGGGAGGGTTAAAAGGGGGTGAATTTTTAAAATGAGTGAATCTATATCTCCAAACTTTTAAAGTTTATACATGTAAAAATTGGTGTTTAGAATCTCCTTTAAAAAAACAAACAAACACGTATTCTTTTGTTTTCGGAAAATCCCAATAGGAAGGGTTTAAAAGGGTGAATAAAGGGTTGAATGCCTTTCATGAGGCTACTTATATTTCAGAACCTGAAGATATTACAGACCTGAAAATTGGTATTTTGGATCTATTTTAAAAGTAAAGAAACACGCATTTTTTCGTTTTTGGAAAATCCAAATATTGGGGGTGAAAAGAGGGGGTGAATTTTTTAAAATCTTAAAACTTTAAAATTTACATATGTAAAAATTGGTAGTTAGAATCTCCTCTAAAAATAAAGGAACACGTATTTTTCCCCCGTAAATCCTAATAGGAGGGGTGTAAAAGGGTGAAAAATGGGTTGAATGCCTTTAATGAGGATACACATATCTCATAAACGAAAGATATTACAGAACTGATAATTTGCATACGGGATCTCCTTTAAAAATAAAGAAACACGTATGTTTTAGTTTTTGGAAAAGCCAATTAATGGCGGTTAAACAGGAGTGACAAATTGGGATGAATTTTTTGAAAGACTATCTACAGAATATCTTGGAAACGTAAAATGTTACAGACGTAAAGAGTGGGTGTAAATCTCCTGTAAATGTAAAAAAATATAGGTGATTTGTTTTTGGAAACTCCACTTAAAGGGAACTCAAAAGGGGTGAAATTTTAAAATGAGAATTTTTACAGTATATCTAAAAAACTTAGCATGTTACAGAAGAGAAAAATGGTATTTTTTAAATCTCTATTAAACATAAAGAAACGTGTACTTTTAGTTTTCGGAAATACCACTTGGTTGGAGGGAGGGGGGGGGGTAAAAGTGACTGAAAATGGTGATGAATTCTTTTAATTAGGCTACTAATATCTGAAAAATGAAGATGTTACAGACGTGATATTTGATATTTGCAATCTGCTTTAAAAGTAAAGAAACACGTATTCTCGGAAAATCCAAAGAAGGGGGGGGGGTGAAAGAATTGAAAAATTAATTGACTTAATTGTATGAGAATACATACATCTAATAAAAACTAAAGTTGTTACAGACGTGAAAATTCGTATTTGGACCTCCTTTAAAAACAAAGAAGAACGCGTTTTGGTGGGGAAACCATCTTGGAGGGCGGGAGTGTAAAGGAGTTGAATTCCTTTCATGAGGACACGTAAATCAAA
Organism: Anabrus simplex; assembly: GCF_040414725.1. Taxonomy (NCBI): domain Eukaryota; kingdom Metazoa; phylum Arthropoda; class Insecta; order Orthoptera; family Tettigoniidae; genus Anabrus; species Anabrus simplex. The sequence goes on along the minus strand of NC_090266.1, from coordinate 318,508,827 downwards.
AACTGAAGAAGTCAGAGTCGTGATAATTGGTATTTAGAAGATCCTTTACTATTAAAGAAACAAGTACTTTTTGCGGGAAAATTCACTTAGGGGGGGGGGGGGAGGAGTGTGAAAGGAAGTGAAAGAAATTGAATTATTTTTATGGGGATATTTACATCTCAAAACCGAAGGTAATAGACGTAAACATTGGTTTCTGGAATCTCCCTTAAACATAAAGAAACAAGCATTCTTTTAAATTTGTTGCGGGGGGGGGGGGGTTGGCGGTAATTAAACTTAACGGCGGTGGGGGGTGGGGTGTAGAAGGAGGTGAGACCAATTGATTTTACTGTTATTAATGTACTTATCAGGATCCTCCGTTTCTCAGGCGGCAGCGCGCCGGCCTCTCACAGCTGGGTTCCGTGGTTCAAATCCCGGTCACTCCATGTGGCATTCGTGCTGGACAAAACGGAGGCGGGACAGGTTTTTCTCCGGATACTCCGGTTTTCCCTGTCATCAGCCATTCCAGCAACACATAATAATAATAATAATAATAATAATAATAATAATAATAATAATAATAATAATAATAAAAATTGTTACCGTGTTTTTGCGGTAGTTAGAGGTGAAAGAAGGTGCTGGTGTGAACGGGTCTCAAGCTACGAAATTAGAGTTCATGTAAAATTAACAAGGTTATATTTTCTTTTCAAAATAAAGAAATAACAAGCATGGCAGGTACAGAGTAGCAAGGCAACAAAATGTAGTTACAATATTTACCGGATTTGGGCTTCGCGCCCCGACTTCGCAATTCTTGGGCAATCAGCCCAACCTTACTCCAAAATAAGTTTTAACAGAGGGGCAGAAAACCCCATTCATGCTCAGGAGCACTTGCTCCAAATTACACAGAAAAGCCTCTTCGAGGCATACAACACTCAATTTTCAAGAAAGAGCCACTCGCTCTCAAACTTTAAGCCTCTCAAAGGCCACACCAAACTCCACCTTCAAGTTGTCCTCTCAGGACATAGACACAGGGGTAAAATACCCAACCTACTGAGGTCTATTAAGTGAGAAAAAGATTAACTACATGACCTCTAAAATAACAATTTGAGAGGAGGCGAACTTGCGCTCCTAATACACTTTGTTTAAAACCTACTTGGCACTAGGCCGTTAATACAAGGGCTAATGCCATACTAAAGAGGTGACTTAAGAAAGAAACAATTTACATTACGTTAAAGAAGAATAGGTTGAGAAAAAAAAATAAGTTCACCTCAAAACAATATGAGTGGGAGCTCGAGAGGGTTAAGCACTCTCTATCCCGATATGCAGTTTAAAGATAGAATAGATACCAAGGGTCTTTACATTTTAAGGAAGGTTACATTATGGAAAAACTTCGGACCCGCCCCGAGAGTTAAACTGCTGAGCTAGCAAAGAAAGAAGTTATCAATCGGCCATTACCTTGTTGTTGACCGCTGCCGAAGAAAGAGGCGCTTCCCGCCCCCTGCTATGTACTTTACACACTGAAAGATGGTACAGAAGTGGCACCGAGACCCGAAAATCAGCAGTTTAAATACTCTCGCGGAAAGTTCGAGGCGTTTCAGGGAAGAAAACACCCGCCCACAATCACTTTATTGGTTAGGGATAAGCAGCATATTCAAGTTGGGGGAAGATACATCAGATTGGTCAGAAATTAATTAAAGAAATTCGGGATTGGCTAAATACAAAACAAGGGGAAAGAGAGGGGTATACAGCCAACTTAAACAATAACAGAAAAATTTTTTAACAAGAAACAAACTTTTGAAATAAAAATTTCTCCAAAAATAGTTCTTTCACATCGCACTAGGGTGCACCATTGTAGTTTTTCAGTAGTGTCCTCTAGAAGAGAAAGTTCACACTTCTTACTACTGGTAAAACAAAAATACATCAAAAGTGGCACAGTTCAAAAACTCCAAACTTTCCACGTAGTGACATCTTCTGAGAAACTTGAAAATTAATATCGTTAATAAAGTTCAGACTTCCTCCAGCAGAGGAGTTTCAACTGGCGCACATTTTAAATTAGCGGCGTGGAGGTGTACCGCCCGGTACAGACCTCCCCCCCCCCCAAAAGTTCCTCCAGGGGTGACACATGCAATTTGTTTGGAAACAAGGTCCAAGTTTTGATGTTGATATGGAGATTAATTGCAGAAGTATTTATAAGATTTTCTTAATTTGGTTTGACTCAGTTTCAAAATTTTTGTTGTAACTGGTGAAGTAAAGTCTTTATGTTTGTAGAAGTTGAATTCAGAAGGAAAACTTTAGTTTTTAAAGTTGAGGAAAATTTACTAAGTCCACCAAATATTGCAGTAGAATACCCAAGAAAAGGTAGTAAAGTTGAACTGGAATGTCCACATAGCTGGATATGTACTTCAAACGTTGATGATTTTAACGGCCAGACCAGCCGCCACTGCTTGCGTTCAGATGAGGCCGCCCGGCCCCCTCAAGTACCCTTTGATACCGCTCGCCCGCACTATGAGGGGATCAGAGGTGTAGAAGCACGCCGCGCCCGCGGTGAACATATACAGGCTGCGGGCCAGTAGCAGGTCGTGCGCCGCACATCAGCCTTGGCCGGAAGGAGAGCTCCGGCTCGCCGTGCACATGTCGTCCTCGCTGGGGTCGAGGGGGCCCTTCCTCTATCCCAGTCGCGGCACGACGCCGCGCGGCTGCGGGGGCACTGAAACATTAAAGCTAGGCGGCAGAATTTGTTGGACCATCATCTTTTTTTTTTGAGGGCACAGGCTTTGTGGAGAGGTTGAGGGGGCAGCGGCGTGCAGATATCCATGGCATTAAATAAGCCACTGTGTAGAGTGGAGCAGGAGACGGGAGCGTGGTAATGGCCGTGGCAAGGACAGGATGGCAGTTTAACGGTTCGGGGCAGGTTTTACAAAAATGCTTACATATAAACCAAAATATTATAGAAGGGGCAGAAAGCCTTAAAAGTGAAACTCAAAAAAAAAATATAACCTTCATATTCCTTTCAAGATAATATGAGGCAAGTTAGCACAGCAATTATACAGGTTTCACCTGCGACAGGTGAACCCTAAATATCCTCTCGGTGGCTGGATTGCTTAATAACAACGTAACCGGCGTAAGGAAATCGAGAATGACACACGGCCCATGAAATCTGGGGGCAAGCTTGCCCGCGGGAACAAAATTCTTGACCATTACCTGGTCACCTACCTTCAAATGGGTGGGTCTCCGTCCACGATCATACCTTCCCCTAACCTTTTCATGAGACACTTTGAGATTGGCTTTAGCCTTCTTCCAAAGATCTTTAATGTTATCCGGATCTATTGTCTCAGGTAGAATGTCACTCAGAGACCAGAGGTTAGAGAGCGGCGTGTTGGGAACAAACTTGAATATCAAAGAGGCTGGAGTAAATTTATGTGATTCATGAACCGCCGAATTCAAAGCAAAAGCTAACCAATGCAGGGACGTGTCCCACCTAGAATGATCTTCATGATGATAGGCAATAAGCGCGGACCTGAGATTACGGTTAACCCGTTCAGCCAGAGATGGTTGAGGGTAATAAGCAGAAGTAGTCACATGAGAGATGGACAGGTCAAAGCAGAATTTACGAAAAAGATTTGATGTAAACGCCTTAGCATTATCAGACACAATATATTGGCACGGACCAAAAGAGGCAAAAATAGAATTTAAGCAAGTAATGGTGGACTGAGCGGTAGCCAGCTTAGTCGGAAATAACCAGGAAAATCTTGTAAAACCATCTACGCATACAAAGATGAACTTGTTGGCATTTCCCTTTGACTGGGGGAAGGGTCCTACATAATCAATATACAGGCGTTCCATGGGGCGCGACGCTTGATGAGAAGACAAAAGGCCTACCTTGGTGGACATGGTTGGTTTACTAAGCAAACAGGATTTACAAGCTTTTACTAGTTCACGGATGTCACCGTCCATACCCTTCCAGATGAACATTTCACGAACCTTCTCACGAGTTTTAAAGATTCCAAGATGCCCCCCTAATGGGGTCTCATGATAGTACTTGAAGATCATAGGCACAAGAACAGCTGGAACGACAACCTTCATCTTCTTATCATGCCTCGAAGGGCAACATAGAACACCATTCCTCAGAACATAAGCGACAACATGTTCCCCAGAAGAAAGGGTTTCCATTATCGGAGCCAGCGTCGGATCTTCACGTTGGTATTTCTCGATATCCCTAAAGAGCATGGGAGCATCTGTTAAGATGGCATTAACACCAGATAGTATGGACTCGGGAGGTGATGAACTGTCGACCGGTTCGAGGGTCTCGACGTCGTTGGAAAACATACGGCTGAGTCCATCAGCAACAACATTTTCGGTACCTCGGATATGCCTGACATCGAATTGGAAGGCAGAAATTCGGATGGCCCAACGGGCTATACGACCAGTACGACGCGGCCTACCTAAGACCCAGCTTAAGGCTTGATTATCTGTCTCCAGGTCGAATTTGACATGTTCCAGATAGAGACGGAACTTTTCTAAGGCGAATAAGACTGCCAAACCTTCGAGCTCATAGATGGAATACTTGGCTTCTTGAGCCGACAAGGTCCTAGATGCATAGGCGATGGGTCGCCTCCCTAGTTCAGTCTCTTGAAGAAGGACTGCAGCTACTGCTGACGACGACGCGTCGGTTTGGACGATGAATTTCTTCGAGAAATCAGGCATAGCAAGTACAGGGGCATTACAGAGAGCTAATTTAAGATCTTCAAAAGCGGCTTGTTGAGAAGGTCCCCACTCGAATTTGATGCCTTTCCTACGAAGAAGGTTCAAGGCCGCCGCTCTATTAGCGAAGTTAGGAATGAACTTCCTGAAGAAATTCACCATACCAATGAACCTGGCGATACCTTTGATGTCCTTGGGAGGTTTAAAATCACGGATGGCCTGTGTTCTAGAATGATCGACTGCAACACCATCAGGTGACACAATATGCCCTAGGAATGACATAGAGGGCTTAGCAAAGGCAACCTTGGACAACTTGACAGTTAACCCAGCCTTACGAAGGCGATTGAGAACTTCTCGCAGATGATCTAGATGTTCTTCAAAGGTCTCCGAAAATACGACGACATCATCCAAGTAGTGATACAAGTACTCAAATTTGATGTCGGAGAAGACCCTATCTAGCAGCCTAGTGAGTACAGCTGCTCCCGTGGGGAGCCCGAAAGGCACGCGGTTGTATTCGTATAAATTCCAGTCCGTGGCAAACGCTGTAAGATGTTTAGACTCTTCCGCAAGGGGAATTTGATTGTAGGCTTGAATAAATCCAAGATGGTGAAGAACTTGGCCTTACGGAACCATGAAAAACAAGAATGAAGGTCGGGAAGGGGCACAGATTGTAACACCACCTTCCGATTGAGAGCCCTATAATCAATGACAGGCCTGAAGCCCCCTTGGGGTTTCGGGACTAGAAAAATAGGTGACGAATACGCCGACTTAGAGGGCCTAATAATACCATCCTTCAACATCTGATCGATGATTTCTTTCAGAGCCATCATTTTAGGTGGAGATAGCCTATAAGGTGGAAAACGGACAGGAATTGAATCCGTGACCTCAATTTTGTATTCAATAAGGTCAGTAACACCAAGAGTATCAGAGAACACCTCTGGAAATGACTGACATAATTTACGAATACTATCAGCCTGCTCCTCAGGTAGATGTCTAAGGTCTAACAACATCTCATCCTGGATAGGCGAAATAGATGAACATGATACAGAATTACACTTTAACAAGGGAATTTTACAATTGGACGCAAATTTGAATGTGCACGACTTACTCTGAAGATCGAGCACAAGACCAGTGTGAGAAATGAAGTCAGCTCCCAATATGATGGGGCAAGACAGGTGCTTAGCCACAAACAATTTGATTTTCCATGTAAATTTAAAAATACGAATTTTGACATTTACAGAACCTAGGATTTCCAATGGAGATGAATTAGCCGAAACATATTGAACAGGAGATGAGACATAGTCAGGTAGTTTACAAACAGATTTCAATTTAGAATACCATTCAGCCGAAATAATCGAACAAACACTGCCTGAATCTAAAAGAGCTGTTACAGGTTCATTATTTTTAACTCAAGTTTGAGAAAAGGGACCGGTGCGGGGGTATCCGCCGCAATCCTAAGACACTATTTGGGGCATTCAAAAGATAGATTTGCAGATTGAACATTCCCTGAATTTACGACCTGTTTGCCAGGGGCTGGGCCTCGGGAAGATGGATTAGTCGACTCAGCCGAAGCCACTAGTCACTTTTGATTGTTGTTGGAAGTTGCACCTGAAGTTGAGCAGGAGGGGGTGCTATTCGAATTGGGACAATTCTTGGCGATATGTGAGAAAGCCCCACATTTAAAACAGCCTTGTGATGAACCAGTTCCATTCCTTGTCCCACTAGACTTGAGCAATGGGCACTTGTTCCGAAGATGGTCGGGCGATCCGCAAGCATAACATTTACGGGGTGTGACTGGTCGGCGAGGTGGAGGCCGAGTATTACTAAACGAAGGAGGGGGTTCTTTTGCCACACGCAAAGAATCGGCGTATCTAACTCCTTCCGCTGAGACGGCCAATGCTTCAAGTTCAGAGAAGGTTTGCGGGCACGCCGCGAAACACAAATATGACCTATAGGATGGTGAAATTCCTTCTACAATAGCCTGTACAATCTGATCTTCAGGAAAATGAAGGGCAAACACCCTAGTATAGAATTTAATATCTTGGATGAAGTCTGCTAAGTTTTCATCCAAACGCTGTACACGATAATAGTACTTCTGAATAAGGGAGGACCTGGCCCTAGCCGGGATGAAGTTAGCTAGCAAGTGGGCGTGGAAATCCTCAATAGATGATTGCTCGGCAATGGCTCTTACTATTTTGTCTGAGAGAATACCAATTGCATAGGGATAGATGATTTGCAAAATCTGACATGGGGAAAGAGAAAACACAAGGGCATGATCCTGAAATTCAACTAAAAATCTTAAAAAGTGAAATTACGTCACTGGTGGTATTAACGGAAAACTTAGAGATACCTCTGAGCAACATTGCCAATGGATGAGGCAAGCTGCTAAACCCGGGTGACATAGTAGGTAAAGGTTTCAGTGGCAAGGAAGTTAATTCAGAACGTATATTATTCAACGATGCACGGCGTTCAGATTCGTTGTCCAATGGGGCAGAGATAGTTTGAGCAGCAACGGTTATCCTATTGGATTCTCCCTTAGGAGGCTCTTCCTCGCTACCTACATTCATCGTGGTGGGTTGATCAATTTTGGGAGGAACTTCCCCAGTTAACAATTGAGTGACCTTGCTAGATAATTCAGAAATACTTTCAAGCAACGTACTAGCTTCCTTCCTCTGAACGTCATTCAACTTCAGAGACAACAGATCGTTAACTCTCTTTGAAAAATGATATAGCCTGGCTTGCACACGCTTAATTTGATTAGGAGAAGGATCATTTTCGTCAAAAAACTAACTACCTATGCTAGCCCAGTAGTATTCTCGGTGATCGTGGGAAGAGAGTCGTCAATTTCGTTCTCTCCCAAATTGGGGATGGAAATGGGCAAATCAAGGGACTCTCTAAGCTTGTTGGTGTCTATCGCAACCGTGCCTCCAGATTGCACATTTCTGATAGTTAACTCATAGATCAACTCCTCCTTGCGCAAATAGTTAAGATGGAGAACATCGCGAGGGCCGGGCATGATGACAGAACAATTTTGAAACAGGAAAGATCAAAAATTCCAGCAACGGAGAAAATTGTTAGAGTTTGAATCAAAGCAATGTTTAGCCGTCAAAAGGGGCTAAATTGAGACCCATTCAACCACGCTCTGCTACCACTTGTTACCGTGTTTTTGCGGTAGTTAGAGGTGAAAGAAGGTGCGGGTGTGAACGGGTCTCAAGCTACGAAATTAGAGTTCATGTAAAATTAACAAGGTTATATTTTCTTTTCAAAATAAAGAAATAACAAGCATGGCAGGTACAGAGTAGCAAGGCAACAAAATGTAGTTACAATATTTACCGGATTTGGGCTTCGCGCCCCGACTTCGCAAATCTTGGGCAATCAGCCCAACCTTACTCCAAAATTAGTTTTAACAGAGGGGCAGAAAACCCCATTCATGCTCAGGAGCACTTGCTCCAAATTACACAGAAAAGCCTCCTCGAGGCATACAACATTCAATTTTCAAGAAAGAGCCACTCGCTCTCAAACTTTAAGCCTCTCAAAGGCCACACCAAACTCCACCTTCAAGTTGTCCTCTCAGGACATAGACACAGGGGTAAAATACCCAACCTACTGAGGTCTATTAAGTGAGAAAAAGATTAACTACATGACCTCTAAAATAACAATTTGAGAGGAGGCGAACTTGCGCTCCTAATACACTTTGTTTAAAACCTACTTGGCACTAGGCCGTTAATACAAGGGCTAATCCCATACTAAAGAGGTGACTTAAGAAAGAAACAATTTACATTACGTTAAAGAAGAATAGGTTGAGAAAAAAAATAAGTTCACCTCAAAACAATATGAGTGGGAGCTCGAGAGGGTTAAGCACTCTCTATCCCGATATGTAGTTTAAAGATAGAATAGATACCAAGGGTCTTTACATTTTAAGGAAGGTTACATTATGGAAAAACTTCGGACCCGCCCCGAGAGTTAAACTGCTGAGCTAGCAAAGAAAGAAGTTATCAATCGGCCATTACCTTGTTGTTGACCGCTGCCGAAGAAAGAGGCGCTTCCCGCCCCCTGCTATGTACTTTACACACTGAAAGATGGTACAGAAGTGGCACCGAGACCCGAAAATCAGCAGTTTAAATACTCTCGCGGAAAGTTCGAGGCGTTTCAGGGAAGAAAACACCCGCCCACAATCACTTTATTGGTTAGGGATAAGCAGCATATTCAAGTTGGGGGAAGATACATCAGATTGGTCAGAAATTAATTAAAGAAATTCGGGATTGGCTAAATACAAAACAAGGGGAAAGAGAGGGGTATACAGCCAACTTAAACAATAACAGAAAAAAATTTTAACAAGAAACAAACTTTTGAAATAAAAATTTCTCCAAAAATAGTTCTTTCACATCGCACTAGGGTGCACCATTGTAGTTTTTCAGTAGTGTCCTCTAGAAGAGAAAGTTCACACTTCTTACTACCGGTAAAACAAAAATACATCAAAAGTGGCACAGTTCAAAAACTCCAAACTTTCCACGTAGTGACATCTTCTGAGAAACTTGAAAATTAATACCGTTAATAAAGTTCAGACTTCCTCCAGCAGAGGAGTTTCAACTGGCGCACATTTTAAATTAGCGGCGTGGAGGTGTACCGCCCGGTACAATAATAATAATAATAATAATAATAATAATAATAATAATATTCCGGACCGTCGTCAAATGTGCGGACCGCGCTGGAAACGGCTCCTGGACGGGTAATGACTAAGAATGCAGTCCGGCCGCGGGTTCAGTGCCACCAAGGCACCCAATATGACACCACGCCGGATCTCCTGAAGGATTTTATCCATATTAAAAATATTATAGGAAAAGATGGCAAAGATTTACGGACCCAACTGACCGGGAGGAATACCTGAGCCTAGCCCGGGAAGTACGAAATCGATTGCTGAAAAGGAAGATTTAAAAATGGGAGAAAACGTGCCGTAAAATCAGAGAAAACCAGTCAGATCGGGAATTTTGGTGGATTCTCGCAGAAAACGAGTCAGATCGCGAATTTCGGCCGATTATATATCTAAAACAATAAGCATTCAATTATAAATTTCAGTATAGGCCTAATACCGTAGCGAAGCACGGGTATCTTGCTAGTCTATATATAAAATAGCTTGTCCTGACTGACTGACTGACTGATTCATCATCGCCGAGCCAAAACTACTGGACATAAAGAAATGAAATTTCGGGGATATATTCATATTATGATGTAGGTGCTCGCTAAGAGAGGATTTTTGGATATTCCTTCGGTAAGGGGGTGAAAATGGGGGTGAAATTTTAAAATGAGTGTATCTATATCTCAAAACTCTAAAAGTTTACAGATGTAAAAATTGGTATTTAGAATCTTCTTTAAAAATAAGGAAACACGTATTTTTTTGTTTTCAAAAAATACCAATATGAGGGATGAAAAAGGGGGAAAGTGGGGGAAAATGGATTGAATGCCTGTAATCAGGATACCGGTACTTACATCTCAGAAACTGAAGATATTACAGACCTGAAAATTGATACTTTTGATCTCTTTTAAAAATAAAGAAGCACGTATTTTTTGTTTTTGTAAAATCCAATTAATGGGAGGGTGAAAAGGGGGTGAATTTTTAAAATGAGTGAATCTATATCTCCAAACTTTTAAAGTTTGCAGATGTAAAAATTGGTATTTAGAATCTTCATTAAAAATAAAGAAACACGTATTTCTTTGTTTTCGGAAAATCGCAATAGGAGGAGTGAAAAGGGGTGAAAAATGGGTTGAATGCCTTTAATGAGGCTACTTATATCTCAGAAACTGAAGATATTATAGACCTGAAAATTGGTGTTTGGGATCTCTTTTAAAATAAAGAAACACGTATTTTATGTTGTTCTGGAAAACCCAATTAAGGGGGTGAAAAGGGGGTAAAATTTTAAAATTACTGTATCTATATCTCAAAACTTTTAAAGGTTATAGATGTAAAAATTGGTATTTAGAATCTCCATTAAAAATAAAGAAACACGTATATTTTGTTTTCGGAAAATCATAATAGGAAGGGTGGTAAAGGTTGAAAAAGGGGTCGAATGCATTTCATGAGTCTACTTTTATTTCAGAACCTGAAGATATTACAGACCTGAAAATTGGTGTTTGGGATCTCCTTTAAAAATAAAGAAACACGTATTTTTCTTTTTGTGGAAAATCCAATTAATGCGGGGTGAAAAGGGGGTGATTTTTTAAAATGAGTGTATCTATATCTCAAAACTTTTTAAGTTTATAGATGTAAAAATTGGTATTTAGAATCTCCTTTAAAAATAAAGAAACACGTATTCTTTTGTTTTCGGAAAATCCCAATAGGAAGGGTGTAAAAGGGTGAATAATGGGTTGAATGCCTTTCATGAGGCTACTTATATTTCAGAACCTGAAGATATTACAGACCTGAAAATTGGTATTTTGGATCTACTTTAAAAGTAAAGAAACACGTATTTTTTCGTTTTTGGAAAATCCAAATATTGGGGGGTGAAAAGGCAGGTGAATTTTTTAAAATGAGTGTGTCTACATCTTAAAACTTTAAAATTTACAGATGTAAAAATTGGTAGTTAGGACTCCTCTAAAAATAAAGGAACACGTATTTTTTGTTTCCTGTAAATCCTAATAGGAGGGGTGTAAAAGGGTGAAAAATGGGTTGAATGCCTTAATTGAGGATACACATATCTCAGAAACGAAAGATACTACAGAACTGATAATTTGCATATGGGATCTCCTTTAAAAATAAACACGTATTTTTTAGTGTTTGGTAAAGCCAATTAATGGCGGTTAAACAGGAGTGACAAATTGTGGTGAATTTCTTGAAAGACTATATCTACAGAATATCTTGGAAACTTAAAATGTTACAGACGTAAAGAGTGGGTGTAAATCTGCTGTAAATGTAAAGAAATATAGGTGATTTGTTTTTGGAAACTCCACTTAAGGGGAACTCAAAAGAGGAGAAATTTTAAAATGAGAATGTTTACAGTATATCTAAAAAAACTTAGCATGTTACAGAAGTGAAAAATGGTATTTTTTATCTCTATTAAACATAAAGAAACGTGTAGTTTTAGTTTTCGGAAATACCACTTGGGTGGAAGGGGGGGTAAAAGTGACTGAAAATGGTGATGAATTCTTTTAATTAGGCTACTGATATCTCAAAAATGAAGACGTTACAGACGTGAAATTTGATATTTGCAATCTGCTTTAAAAGTAAAGAAACATGTATTCTCGGAAAATCCAATGGAGGGGGGGGGGGGGGGGGGGTGAAAGAATTGAAAAATTAATTGACTGAATTGTATGAGAATACATACATCTAATAAAAACTAAAGTTGTTACAGACGTGAAAATTCTTATTTGGACCTCCTTTAAAAACAAAGAAGAACGCGTTTTGGTGGGGAAACCATCTTGGAGGGTGGGAGTGTAAAGGAGTTGAATTCCTTTCATGAGGACACATAAATCGAAAACTGAAGAAGTTAGAGTCGTGATAATTGGTATTTACAAGATCCTTTACTATTAAAGAAACAAGTATTATTTGCGGGAAAATTCACTTAAGGGGGGGGGGGGGGATTATTGTGAAATGAAGTGAAAAAAGTGAATTATTTTTATGGGGATACTTATATCTCAAAACTGAAGGTAATAGACGTGAACATTGGTGTTTGGAATCTCCCTTAAACATAAAGAAACAAGCATTCTTTTAATTTTTTGGTGGGGGCGGGTGGCGGTAAATAAACTTAACGGCGGTGGGGTGTAGAAGGAGGTGAGACCTATTGATTTTACTGTTCTTAATGTTTTTATAAGGATCCTCCGTTGCTCAGGCGGCAGCGCGCCGGCCTCTCACAGCTGGGTTCCGTGGTTCAAATCCCGGTCACTCCATGTGGCATTCGTGCTGAACAAAACGGAGGCGGGACAGGTTTTTCTCCGGATACTCCGGTTTTCCCTATCATCAGCCATTCCAGCAACACATAATAATAATAATAATAATAATAATAATAATAATATTCCGGACCGTCGTCAAATGTGCGGACCGCGCTGGAAACGGCTCCTGGACGGGTAATGACTAAGAATGCAGTCCGGCCGCGGGTTCAGTGCCGCCAAGGCACCCAATATGACACCACGCCGGATCTCCTGAAGGATTTTATCCATATTAAAAATATTATAGGAAAAGATGGCAAAGATTTACGGACCCAACTGACCGGGAGGAATACCTGAGCCTAGCCCGGGAAGTACGAAATCGATTGCTGGAAAGGAAGATTTAAAAGTGGGAGGAAACGTGCCGTAAAATCATAGAAAACCAGTCAGATCGGGAATATTGGTCGATTCTCGCAGAAAACGAGTCAGATCGCGAATTTCGGCGGATTACATATCTAATACAATAAGCATTCAATTATAAATTTCAGTATAATTCCGTAGCGAAGCACGGGTATCTTGCTAGTATGCCATATAAATTAATCTCACCTCATCCCAGACGCCGTATCACTACGTTACACAAAATAATTTTGTTAGTAGGAAATGTCGACCAGCCCGCTCTAACGTAGTGTACTGGGAGTAATATAAATTGTAGGGGTTCTAATGAGCCGAACCCGTAATGTTTATGCAAACCTCATAGTATTACCGTCGTCCAGGTAGACTCTACTTATCACCTGCTTCAGTAAGTTTGCATTCTAACCTATTACTGCATAAACATCCGGGCCCTGTAATGTACGTCCCGTTCCTTGATTACCGTCGTGCGGGTAGACTACTTATTCCTCGCTTCAGTAATTTTGCATTCTGACCTATTATTGCATAAACATCCACAGCTATTTGTTTTACGTCGCACCGACACAGATAGGTCTTATGGCGACGATGGGGCAGGAAATGGCTAGGAGTGGGAAGGAAGCGGCCGTGGCCTTAATTAAGGTACAGCCCCAGCATTTGCCTGGTGTAAAAATGGGAAACCACGGAAACCATTATCAGGGCTGCCGATAGTGGGGTTCGAACCTACTATCTCCCGAATACTGGATACTGGCCGCAATTAAGCGACTGTGGGTATCGAGCTCGGTGTGGCCTTAATTAAGGTACAGCCCCAGCATTTGCCTGGTGTGAAAATGGGAAACCAAAGAGAACAATCTTCAGGGCTGCCGACAGTGGGGTTCGAACCCGGATGCGAGCTCACAGCTGCGCGCTCCGGGCCCTATACATTACATACATGCATACTTATATACAATACGCATACCGTATTTAAAAGTGATTTTGTAGAATCTGAGGATGTTCTTGAAGAACGAAACATGTAATTCTGTTCATGTGGGTTTTTTACAGGTATGTTGTAGTGTAATAATTTCATGCTTCAACAGCCTGAGAAACTTAAAGGTCATTTTCTAGTGGTTTAACGTCGCACTAACACATTAAAGGATTTTGGGGACGCAGGGAAGGTAAAGAGCTATGAATGGAAAACAGGAAACTACGGAAAACAATCTTCAGGGCTGGGATTTGAACCCATCATCTCCCGAATGTCAGCTCACAGCTACGCGACTCTAGCCGCACGGCCAAGTCGCTCGATCACTTAAAGTTATATTTAACGGAAATGACTAAAGCTGTAGCTTGCATAACCTGTAAGTGCGTTGGAGTTGGTGGTGATAGCTGGTTTAAGTGGCAACTCTTTAGTATATCCGGTCAATATACGGCAACTGCAATGAGCAGCAATAGCTAATTTCTTAAAGCGTAAGTTATATTGAAAACGTGTTGTTACCCACGGATTCGCTCGCGTGGATTTCCTAGTTGCTATTTCCTTTACGTCCCACCGACACAGATAGGTCTTATGGCGACGATGGGATAGGAAAGGCATAGGAATGGGAAGGAAGCGGCCGTGGCCTTCACTAATGTACAGCCCCAGCATTTGCCTGGTGTGAAAATGGGAAATCACGGAAAACCACCTTCAGGGCTGCTGACAGTGGGGTTCGAACCCACTATCTCCTGGATGCAGCTGTGCGCCCCTAAACGCACGGCCAACTCGCCTGGTTATTTCGTAGCTTGATGAAAAATAATCGTTCCTTGGTACTCCACTAAAACGTTATCACCGAGCGAGTTGGCCGTGCGGTTAGGGGCGCGCAGCTGTGAGCTTGTATCCGGGAGATAGTGGGTTCGACCCCACTGACGGCAGACCTGAAGATGGTTGTCCGTGTTTTCCCATTTTCACACCAGGCAAATGCTGGGGTGTATCTTACTTAAGGCCACGACCGCTTCCTTCCCACTCCTATGCCTTTCCTATCCCATCGTCGCCATAAGACCTATCTGTGTCGATGCGACGTAAAAGCAAAATTGTAAAAAAAGTTATGTGTAAATTTCTAAGATATAAAACATCACCGAAAAACTGAGTTTCATTTACCCCAGTACGTATTCGTAAACCATGTTTGCGGCATTGCCTTTTGGAGCCAAGATGACCAGGTTACTGGGAGAGCTAACTCTGAAACATGCGACTTAGAACTGTCCATCTGAGAACAAACAGTCCTCTCTCACGTAGATGTGGCCATGTTCAGTGACTATCTTTGAAATTTATTAATAGTCATTACAAAGCACGCCTTCAGAAGGAACTGTATTCTTTTGAACTCGAATGGATATTCCGTTGGATGTAACGGTATTCTTGGGATGAACACTATCTCTCCCCCAGTGATTACTGTGGCTTCTATAATGTTTTTATGCAAAGCTTTTACTTGTAGCATAGTCCCATTGCACAATTTAAGTGGATTAAGATTTCTTAGTAACATTACAAGTGCTCCGATTTTAATGGAAGACTTGAAGGATTCAGAGTATTAAGAATTTTTACAGGGCAGTGGATGGCGTCATCCGCTTGGATCACTGAATCAAAAGACCTTACATTCAGTGTCTTTTTCTTCGAAAGCCTCTAATAGGATGTCATTATCTGCGGCAGCTTTTTCATTCTTCGGAGTTAAGATGGCAAGCTCGCACAACCATTCTGTGGGCTTCGCTTTGATGTTACTTAGATCGGGATATATTCTAGCAATTAACTCTGGTAGGGAGGTAACTAATGTATCCATATCCTTCCACTGAAGGGTCATTTCCATCGCCTAATTTGAGTAGCATATTGGCGAAAAGCTCTGCCGATGTATCACCTCTTAAATGAACTCTCATATTTTTATGAGGTGCAAGGTTCCGGATATGTCGCCATAAATACCAGGCGCCTCGCGAGAGCCGTACTTTATAATTATAAATGTCCCACATGCACAAATAATGAATGGGATGTCTACCAACTGATTTTCATAGGAGCAGTACTACCAGCGGGCAGGTTACGTCAGAATATGAATAGATTACAACCGGACGGTCGCTCGCAGCATGCTACTCAGCGCTACGGGTCTAATGCACTCCTTGCATTAGTAACCCTCGTTTTCTACCGCATAGTTCTAGGCTGGTGTATGGTACAGAAGCACTATATTTGCTGTCTGCATATCGGCAATGGCTAGTGTGTTCAGCAGCGACGAATACACAGACACCATTTTAGTCTGGACAACCTGGTCGGAATACAGCTGAAGCTCCAAACAGACGTCTGCCTTCTACACACGCATATCGCCGATCAGTATTGGTTTTTGTTTCATACAAAAAAACTCATTGTATGTACGCTATGGGAAAGCATTCTTTCTGATTATATTAGACATGTTTGCGAAATTAATAACTGGTTTGACAGAAGGCAATTTGGGTTTAGGTAATGTTATTCGACTGAAGCTCAGCTTGTAGGATATCAGCAAGATATAGCAGATATCCTGGATTCAGGAGGCCAAATGGACTGTATTGCGATTGACCCATCTAAGGCATTTGATAGCGTAGATCATGGAAGACTACTGGCAAAAATGAATGCAATTGGACTAGAAAAAAGAGTGACTGAATGTGTGGCTATATTTCTAGAAAATAGAAGTCAGAGAATTAGAGTAGGCGAAGCTTTATCTCCCCCTGTAATAATTAAGAGGGGAATTCCTCAAGGCAGTATTATTGGACCTTTATATTTTCTTACATATATCAATGATTCAATGATATATGTAAAGAAGTGGAATCAGAGATAATGCTGTTTGCAGATGATGTTATTCTGTACAGAGTAATAAATACGTTACAAGATTGTGAGCGGCTGCAGGGTGACCTCGATAGTGTTGTGAGATGGACGGTGGACAATGGCATGATGATAAACGGGGTTAAAAGTCAGGTTGTGAGTTTCACAAATAGGAAAAGTCCTCTCAGTTTTAATTACTGCGTTGATGGGGTGAAAGTTCCTTTTGGGGATCATTGTAAGTACCTAGGCGTTAATATACGAAAATATCTTCATTGGGGTAATCATATAAATATGATTGTTAATAAAGGGTACAGATCTCTGCACATGGTTATGAGGGTATTTAGGGGTTGTAGTAAGGATGTAAAGGAGAGGACATATAAGTCTCTGGTAAGACCCCAACTAGAGTATGGTTCCAGTGTATGGGACCCTCACCAGGATTACTTGATTCAAGAACTGGAAAAATCCAAAGAAAAGCAGCTCGATTTGTTCTGGGTGATTTCCGACAAAAGAGTAGCGTTACAAAAATGTTGCAATGTTTAGGCAGGGAAAATTTGGGAGAAAGGAGACGAGCTGCTCGATTAAATGGTATGTTCCGAGCTGTCAGAGGAGAGATGGCGTGGGAGGACATCAGTAGACGAATATGTTTGAGTGGTGTCATTAAAAGTAGGAAAGATCACAATATGAAAATAAAGTTGGAATTCAAGAGGACAAATTGGGGCAAATATTCGTTTATAGGAAGGGGAGTTAGGGATTGGAATAACTTACCAAGGGAAATGTTCAATAAATATCCAATTTCTTTGAAATCATTTAGGAAAAGGCTACGAAAACAACAGATAGGGAATCTGCCACCTGGGCGACTGCCCTAAATGCAGATCAGTAGTGATTGATTGATTGATTGATTGACTGATTGATTGATTGATTGATTGATTGATTGATTGATTGATTGATTGATTGATTGATTGATTGATTGATTGATTGATTGATTGATTGATTGATTGATTGATTGATTGATTGATTGATTGATTGATTGATTGATTGATTGATTGATTAATTGAACAAACCACGGGGCAGGTTAAATATGTTTACTTAATAAATAACATAACACAAAAGAAATAATTTAGCCCAGTGAAGGGAAGGTTTGTATTACCTCCCGTTGAAATTACTATTACAATTGAATTTTTTTCACAATTGGCTTTACGTCGCACCAACACAGATAGGACTTACGGCGACGATGAGACAGGAAAGGAAGCGGCCGTGTCCTTAATTAAGGTACAGCCCCAGCATTTGCCTGGTGTGAAAATGGGTAACCACGGAAATCCATCTTCAGGGCTGCCGACGATGGGATTCGAAACCACTATCTTCCGGGTGGAAGGTCGCAGCTGCGCGCCCCTAACCGCAAGGCCATCTCGCCCGGTCCAATTAAACAGTAGTACGGCACGATTTTACAATTAAAAGTCATTTACTATTTGAATGCACACTAAGAAACTAACAGATAATAAAGGGACTGCCAGACTGACGAGCGCGCGCGCCAAGCGGGTGAATCATACCTCAGTATCCACGATCTTGGCAAAAAAAATCCGTATATACCAAGGCCCCACACCGCTGGCTGCGCAGAAGCGTGTGACGGGGGAAGTCATGTCCATGCGCGTACCGCCATGTTGCGGGCGCTCTTCAGCTTGACGAGGAGATCGTATGGAATTCATGCATGAAGTTACATTTCGCACATATGAAAACACCCGCCTTAGTAAATTAATGACAGCCTATACCGACTACCGTGTCCACACGCAATAAATGTACGTAATGTCAAGGCAGTGGTAATATTAAAAGGTACTTCTGTATAAAAAACTGAACAATCTATACAAATCCTTTAGATAGCCCATACGTGGCGCACATAAAAATTTAAAAAAACCTTTCGAGACTGAATAAGAAGACTAAAAAATACACTACTACAAAAATAAATATATATAAATAAACACATATCTATTTGAATTTCAGTCCCCGAAAACAGAAAGAACAGTATACAGGCCTACGGGTACCTCATAAATGATAATGTCGCTCATTTTTATATAAGGGTCATGTTGTAACTGTTTTGTTTGAACATTCGGAACAGATACATGTAATTGAAATCCAGACTCTACACTTTTGATTTATTGAAAATATGAAGACATGTTCAAATGACAGCAGTCTACAATTAAAGTACGATTACATACCGTGAGATGAAAATTGCCTGTCTCTTAGCAGACTGGAGGGCACATTAAATATTTACAAACTCCTGTACCGATAGCAATAATCTTCAATATCAACAAAAAGGAAACTTGTGAAATAAAATCTTTCTATGAAAGGTACATAGCTTATGATTCCTCTTTTATAAGTCATTACAGCAAGTTTTACTCAATTCTCTGAACATATTGTTTAAAACGTACACGACTGCAGAAATCTTTCTAAAACGATCGGATACATTTTTTTTGTCATTTTCTCAATATGAAATGTCGGCTCCGCTGTGTAGGGGTAACGTGTCTACCTCTTACCCTGTGGCCCGGGATTCAATCACCGGTCAGGTCAGATAGTTTTACCTGGATCTGAGAGCTGGTTCGAATTCCACTCAGCCTACGTGATTACAATTGCGGTACTTTTTTTTTTGCTATAGGCTTTACGTCGCACCGACACAGATATGTCTTATGGCGACGATGGGACAGGAAAGGGCTAGTAATGGGAAGGAAGCGGCCGTGGCCTTAATTAAGGTACAGCCCCAACATTTGCCTGGTGTGAAAACCACGGAAAACCATCTTCAGGGCTGTCGACAGTGGGGTTCGAACTTACTATCTCCCGAATACTGGCCACACTTAGGCGACTGCAGCTATCAAGCTGGTGCGGTACTATCTGACGGTAAGATAACGGCCGAGAGGATTAGTCGTGATGACCACATGACACCTCGTGCAGGCCTTCAGGCTGAGCAGCGGTTGCTTCGTAGGCCATGGGGTTTGGTTTGGTTCGGATATGAAATAACGTAATTGGATTAGTAGAAGTTAAATTGTCATTTCTATGTGATTTGGACTTAGGTAAATGCTGCCTGACATTAATCACATTGGCGCTAGTCTGCCTCTATTGTGTATTTCTTAAAATTAAATAAATGTCTGGGGTTAGTCTGAGTTTCTCTGAGTCGTTTAGGCTTAAGTAAGAAAGTTATAATTTAAGATGTGAAACCCTCCTCATAATATTTTAAATACCGGTATTACTGCTTTTACAAACTCAATCTGAATTAACATTATCTGAGCACAAATAAAAATTGAAAGTGCATTCTAATTTTTCTCGAATATGGGCACCATGATTTACACCAGAAAAAATTGAAGTTGAATGTTAAACACTTGCAAGAAGATTAATATCATAGTTAAACAGTTATTCTGATTAGCGTTTTCTAATACCGACTAGGATTGACAAGTTTATAATGAGTCTTATTTAGACTTTATATTGTCATTCCATTCCTGAACCGGTCGAATGACTGGAAACAGGCTGTCGATTTTCATGTTTATTTTCATTGTCAAATTTTTATGGAACACCGTATTAACAATTGTATTTTTTTATTATAAAGCAAGTGTAAAAAAATTGAGAACTTAAGACATACGATAATAATAAATCATTTTTCAGATAATTGATATTAATTTGAAGCAGTACTTTACTCTAATATTAAAAGCGTTATATCAAGCTTTATCAATCATGTCTTACGGATTCTAGGCCCAGGTTTATCAAATTTGTAATAACGGTAGGTCTACACAGTCTGTATGAAAATCACGTAATCTTTTCCAGAACAGCTGTTTGGTTCCAAACAATTATCCCTGATGAATTGGAAAAGGGCAAACAAGAAAAAGAAAAGTCTAAAAATTCTAAATTTCATGTCCTGCTCTCTGAATCATGCACCCTATAACCTGTTCAGTTCTTGATTATGGCAATTAAAAGTTATTTTATAACAGTTCAATTTCTACTCGTATGTGAAAAGAAATACCATATCCCTTCTGATAACAATCTGTACAAATGAAGGCTGCACACGAATTCACATTCGTGAATACCTTTCTATTTCACACGTAAGGCCTAACTTAATGCCTAATATTGCCGATCAATTTAACTACCGTAATGTATCAGCTCCCACATTTCTTGAAAATATTTGACAATATATTATCACTCCGTCGCATATAATACTACAACAGATCCACTAACACACATGATTAAAATCGAAAACATGCACGGGACTGTAAACATTATCACGTGCTACCCATGCATTCGAAGCTGAAGTGCCCGCAACATGGCGATGCGCGAAAGTGTTCAATATTCCGCATAGCATCAGCGCGCTCTGTGAGTCTAGATAAGTAATATTAAAGTCTTTGGTATATACCTACTACCCTTCCTCACAGCACATGCAAGTCTTCACTACTTGGCGTAGCGCTTAGTGCTGGGCAAAACAGTTGCGCCCAGACAACGGTTGTATAGAACGGTTGCAAAATAACGTACTCCTACCGAACAAATGAGGGAGTGCGCGGCAACGCCTCACGTGTTTCCTTGTACCGGCCAGTCAGTGATGTACAGTATATCATTCTATCAAATATAAATACAAACTGATATGAAGGAATTGAATTCATTTACGAATTTCACAGTCATACAGCATAACCATTGGATATATAAAGATTACAACGCGACCAGGAATGCAGTTTTCCAACCAACCTGAGCCGAGAAAAGGTTGTCTTACAAAATTGATAACAGCTTTTTTCTTGGGAACAGAAAATTCTTAAATTTATAAATAATGTATAAAACATTACATTTTATATTGTGTTAAAATTTGGATTCGATGTGATGACGTGTTTTGAGAAATAATTTCTTAAAATTGACGTACGAGGTATGGTTAAAACACGTTTAAAAATCGGGCACTTCCTGCGTTCCATTTGCCATAAAAATATTAAAGTACAAACTTAAAACTCTAAACGTTTGAGACTAACGTGAAATAAAACGAGGAAAAGTATGGTGTAATTGGATTTTTATAGGCCTATTGGTTATATCAGAAACAACCTCAAAATTTGAATGAGCATAATAGTTTGGTCGACAGAAGTAATATAACTTTCCTTTTCTAACACTCTTCTAACCTATTATACATTTTTACCTATTCAGACTACTGGAAATGTGGGTTAGAGAAATTTAAAATTACCGTGTGCTTGAATCGTACCTACTCCCCGATGGAAAGTCTTAAAAATCTACTACCGTACATAACACATAAATTACAAATATTTAAATCTGGATATCAACATAATTTACAAATCCGTAACGAAACAATCTTAAATTACTGTACTTTCTGCGACCTACAAGTGGAATAATGCTCGTAGATCTCGTCCTTCTTTAAACTGGGGCAGTATTAAGCCTTGATTAATACCTATGATTTTAGTTGTTCGTAAAAAGTTGATTCTCAACTCACGATCGCCTTTGTGAGTGTGCCTGTCATTACAGAGTAGGATTTGGAGTCATGTTATGTTTTCGTATTAGTTTTAAATGTTAAATGTCACGGCATCTAAAGTTCCACGAGTTCTGTATTTCATGACTGAATGGAGGCTAATTAGAATAACTAACAAGATTAAAAATACTCGACTAACTGCATCTCACAACACTCAGGCCATTGAATCTGGGGTAGCACTGTCTATTATGGCTGTCGGTGACGTCAGGCGCTTTATTCAATAACAGGGCAGCTCTCCAGAACGGCCTATCTGACTTGTGAGTTACACTGGAAAACCCCAGTGTCAAGAAACGCAACGATTGCGGAAGGCAGTTTTGTATTGGTACCGGTTGTGAAACTTAAAACGCTACTTGATCGGTGCTGGCGAAGAACGGAACAGCAGAGCGCCACTGCAACTGCAACTGTTATTTTCTCGCAACGGTTTCATTCGACAACGGTTGTGTTTCGGAAACGGTTGCGTTGTATCTGCCCCAGCCCTAGTAGCGCTATAGAGATCGGTTAGCCGCGACGAACGGCATTTTGTGCGTATTTCTGCCAATAATTATGTTAATAATTAAAGAAAATAAAGGAAAGAATTAGCAGATAAGACAAAAAAGCTTGCACAAATATCTTTTCTTAAATAATTCCTAGTTCCAGCTGGTTAAAGCGGAGTATAGTATAGTATTTATTTATGAACAAACAGGCTTCCAGCCCCAATATATGTTCAAAAAGCAATAAGTCTATTGAAAATAATATTAATAATTATAGTAATAATAATAATAGTAATAACAATAATAATAATAAAAATGATAATAATATTAATAATAATAATATTTAAATAAAAATATAATAATAATAATAATAATAATAATAATAATAATAATAATAATAATAATAATAATAATCATAGGCCTAAATAATAACTAAAATATTAACAGTTAGCTGTAGCAGTCACCGACTCATGGTTCCAGCAAACTCATCACGTGTCCTTATGCGCTCAGCACTTGCGTCACATTCATTGTTCCCTGACCTACTCCCGATCAATACCAAAACAACGACAGTCAGCAATTACATTCCAACCAGCCATATCACAAACAAAAATTCCCTACCTGTATGAAATCACATATTATTTACCCAACTCCACCCACTTAAATATGTACTCAACACAATACTCCCCTTCCCACTAATTTTATCATACTATTTCCATCCACTGCATATCATCCGATTATTAAACAAGCTTCCATAGACATACATCACTATTCCAAACACGTACCCCCTTGTCCACCCTCTAACTCTCCCTCTTTCATTCTTCTCTCACAGGACTTTTTTACCGCACATAAATACCTGTTCAACTCGCCCCCGCTTTCCCACTGCTTTATAATCCATCTTAAAATAGACTGCTCATCCCCTCTTCCCAATAGTTTCCGATGCTCAGCACTCAGTAATCTATCTCTTATCTTACTCGTTTCTACACAGTCACTTAATAAGTGAAAATCGTCATTCACTGCCCCGCAAAGTACACACATTGTCCTGTCCCTACCTTGTAACCAACCTTTATTCCTATGCAATCCAATAAACCACCACATCATCCCATACCCTTTTGACCTGTCGACGTATCTAATATTTATCCCTGCTACCTCCTCTATTTTAATAAAAACAGTCAGCGAATTTCTCTGTCTAATTTTCCCCAATAATTTCTGCCTATGAATGTCTCTAATCCTCCTCACAAGCATCTCGTCCCTCTAACTTCTGTCTTCGTCCAAATCTCCCCCCCCCCATAGATGCCCTAAACCTATCATCTCCAAATAACCCTTAATTTTTTCTAGCCATCCGCCCTTATACAGGCTCTTACGTTGCTGTTCATACGCTGCCTGTAAAACCCTCCCACCTTCCTGTCTTTTTAAAATCATCAAGTATCTAACTATTCTTTTCACACCCTCCGATTCCAAATCCTCCTCACACATTAATTCCGCCCCTGCATTTGTTGTGCACCCCGGCAGACCCATTACTATCCTACCAAAACTACTAATAAATACGTCTTAATTCCCCTCTTTTCTCATCCAACCCCCAAACTTCTGCGCCATACAATATCCTCTCGAAAATCACCGATCTTAACACTAGCCTCAAGGCTTTATAACTAATATACCCGGGTATTTAGCTATCAAGTTTATGACTGAGGCAAGGGCTGCTAATCCTCTGTTTTTCACCCTACTAATCTGATCGTTCCAGGTTCCTTTACTGTTAATAATAACTCCTAAATATTCCAACTTCCTTACTTGTTCCAACCTTTCTCCCTGCAGGGCCCATTTCCCTTCTATCTTTTTTCCTTTGTTTACCTGGGCTACTAATATTTTAGATTTATTCCCATTAATCCTCAATCCCCATTTCCTCGCAAACAGCGACACTGCATTTTACGCTCTCTGCATCCCTCCTGGAGTTAGAGTCATCAATATCACGTCATCAGCAAATATCAGTCCCGGTACCTCCAGGCCATTAATTACCGGCACGGTCCAATTGCTTGCCCAGTGCCCCTCCAAAATATCGTTAATGAATAAAATAAACAATATTGGCGATAACTTGCATCCTTGCTTTAAACCCACCTTGGACTCTAAGGGTCTACTCAGTCTCTCGTCTCCCAATTTTACACAAAACCTGACAACCCTATATCTCCACTGCCCTCACCATCTTTTCCGAAACCCCCAGCCTGCCTAATTTCTCTAATAGAGCCTCTCTATTCACCTTATCAAACGCTTTTTCGAAATCTACTGCTGCCACATAAACTATACTTCTAGCCAGGCTCTTATACTTTTCTAAAACAGTCTTTACTATCATTATATTATCCACTGTTCTTTTCTTTCTCCTAAATTCCCCTTGGAAATCTGTCAATATTTCATTTTCTTCAGCCCACTCGCTTAACCTGTTCGCCAACACCCCAGTGTATATTTTACTTAAGGAGTCTAACAGAGATATTCCTCTATAATTGTTCAAACTGTTCCTACTATCCTTACCCTTATATATTGGACATACAATTCCTATTTCCCCATTCCTTCGGGTACTTACCTCCCTCATAGATCTTATTGAATAGTTTAACTATGCCCTATTGCCTCATTTTTGCTAATTTCTTTCCAAAACTTATTATTTATCCCATTATCCCCCGGCCGACTTTCCCCTAACTCTGCTTATCACACTCAAGATTTCTTCCCTTGTAATTTCCTTGTCCAGTTCATAAATTGCCACTCACCTATTCCTCCAAATTACTTCTTCCCCCGTCCCTATCCACCTTTCTTCCCCCTTCTCCCCTAGTAATTCACCAAAAGTACATCACCCATTGAACTTCCTCAATGCTCGTTCTCTCTATATTCCCTCCACGCTTAATTATTCCATTAATCTTTTCCCATACTTTTTCAATGTTGTTAGTCTTACAATCCTTATTTATAGCTTCAATTTGTTCCTCTAACCACGCCTTTTTTACCTCACAAATTTTCTTTCTATACTCCTTCCTCAATTTGCAGAAAATCTCCCTTTCTGCGCTCCCTCCTTTCTTTCTGTACTCTCCTAATGCACCCAGCACCCTCCTCCGTACTTCCTCTTTTGCTACCCTATTCCAATCCCGTCCCACTTTATCTGACCATTTATACCTATTATATTCACTCCCTTGTTTATCATTCGTCTCAGCTTCCTTCCATATACACTTCCCTTCCCCCCCTTTCAACATAATCCACACTGGGAAATGGTGTGATTCAATCCCGTCTCCTATTTCCATTCTTACAATATCCTCCATCACTCCTTCTGAGCTTAAAAATCCATCCATCCATCCATCCATCCATCCATCCATCCATCCATCCATCCATCCATCCATCCATCCATCCATCCATCCATCCATCCATCCATCCATCCATCCATCCATCCATCCATCCATCCATCCATCCATCCATCCATCCATCCATCCATCCATCCATCCATCCATCCATCCATCCATCCATCCATCCATCCATCCATCCATCCATCCATCCATCCATCCATCCATCCATCCATCCATCCATCCATCCATCCATCCATCCATCCATCCATCCATCCATCCATCCATCCATCCATCCATCCATCCATCCATCCATCCATCCATCCATCCATCCATCCATCCATCCATCCATCCATCCATCCATCCATCCATCCATCCATCCATCCATCCATCCATCCATCCATCCATCCATCCATCCATCCATCCATCCATCCATCCATCCATCCATCCATCCATCCATCCATCCATCCATCCATCCATCCATCCATCCATCCATCCATCCATCCATCCATCCATCCATCCATCCATCCATCCATCCATCCATCCATCCATCCATCCATCCATCCATCCATCCATCCATCCATCCATCCATCCATCCATCCATCCATCCATCCATCCATCCATCCATCCATCCATCCATCCATCCATCCATCCATCCATCCATCCATCCATCCATCCATCCATCCATCCATCCATCCATCCATCCATCCATCCATCCATCCATCCATCCATCCATCCATCCATCCATCCATCCATCCATCCATCCATCCATCCATCCATCCATCCATC
The DNA here is from genome assembly GCF_040414725.1 of Anabrus simplex. Classification (NCBI taxonomy): domain Eukaryota; kingdom Metazoa; phylum Arthropoda; class Insecta; order Orthoptera; family Tettigoniidae; genus Anabrus; species Anabrus simplex. The sequence continues at coordinate 318,482,052 of NC_090266.1, read as the reverse complement.
CATCCATCCATCCATCCATCCATCCATCCATCCATCCATCCATCCATCCATCCATCCATCCATCCATCCATCCATCCATCCATCCATCCATCCATCCATCCATCCATCCATCCATCCATCCATCCATCCATCCATCCATCCATCCATCCATCCATCCATCCATCCATCCATCCATCCATCCATCCATCCATCCATCCATCCATCCATCCATCCATCCATCCATCCATCCATCCATCCATCCATCCATCCATCCATCCATCCATCCATCCATCCATCCATCCATCCATCCATCCATCCATCCATCCATCCATCCATCCATCCATCCATCCATCCATCCATCCATCCATCCATCCATCCATCCATCCATCCATCCATCCATCCATCCATCCATCCATCCATCCATCCATCCATCCATCCATCCATCCATCCATCCATCCATCCATCCATCCATCCATCCATCCATCCATCCATCCATCCATCCATCCATCCATCCATCCATCCATCCATCCATCCATCCATCCATCCATCCATCCATCCATCCATCCATCCATCCATCCATCCATCCATCCATCCATCCATCCATCCATCCATCCATCCATCCATCCATCCATCCATCCATCCATCCATCCATCCATCCATCCATCCATCCATCCATCCATCCATCCATCCATCCATCCATCCATCCATCCATCCATCCATCCATCCATCCATCCATCCATCCATCCATCCATCCATCCATCCATCCATCCATCCATCCATCCATCCATCCATCCATCCATCCATCCATCCATCCATCCATCCATCCATCCATCCATCCATCCATCCATCCATCCATCCATCCATCCATCCATCCATCCATCCATCCATCCATCCATCCATCCATCCATCCATCCATCCATCCATCCATCCATCCATCCATCCATCCATCCATCCATCCATCCATCCATCCATCCATCCATCCATCCATCCATCCATCCATCCATCCATCCATCCATCCATCCATCCATCCATCCATCCATCCATCCATCCATCCATCCATCCATCCATCCATCCATCCATCCATCCATCCATCCATCCATCCATCCATCCATCCATCCATCCATCCATCCATCCATCCATCCATCCATCCATCCATCCATCCATCCATCCATCCATCCATCCATCCATCCATCCATCCATCCATCCATCCATCCATCCATCCATCCATCCATCCATCCATCCATCCATCCATCCATCCATCCATCCATCCATCCATCCATCCATCCATCCATCCATCCATCCATCCATCCATCCATCCATCCATCCATCCATCCATCCATCCATCCATCCATCCATCCATCCATCCATCCATCCATCCATCCATCCATCCATCCATCCATCCATCCATCCATCCATCCATCCATCCATCCATCCATCCATCCATCCATCCATCCATCCATCCATCCATCCATCCATCCATCCATCCATCCATCCATCCATCCATCCATCCATCCATCCATCCATCCATCCATCCATCCATCCATCCATCCATCCATCCATCCATCCATCCATCCATCCATCCATCCATCCATCCATCCATCCATCCATCCATCCATCCATCCATCCATCCATCCATCCATCCATCCATCCATCCATCCATCCATCCATCCATCCATCCATCCATCCATCCATCCATCCATCCATCCATCCATCCATCCATCCATCCATCCATCCATCCATCCATCCATCCATCCATCCATCCATCCATCCATCCATCCATCCATCCATCCATCCATCCATCCATCCATCCATCCATCCATCCATCCATCCATCCATCCATCCATCCATCCATCCATCCATCCATCCATCCATCCATCCATCCATCCATCCATCCATCCATCCATCCATCCATCCATCCATCCATCCATCCATCCATCCATCCATCCATCCATCCATCCATCCATCCATCCATCCATCCATCCATCCATCCATCCATCCATCCATCCATCCATCCATCCATCCATCCATCCATCCATCCATCCATCCATCCATCCATCCATCCATCCATCCATCCATCCATCCATCCATCCATCCATCCATCCATCCATCCATCCATCCATCCATCCATCCATCCATCCATCCATCCATCCATCCATCCATCCATCCATCCATCCATCCATCCATCCATCCATCCATCCATCCATCCATCCATCCATCCATCCATCCATCCATCCATCCATCCATCCATCCATCCATCCATCCATCCATCCATCCATCCATCCATCCATCCATCCATCCATCCATCCATCCATCCATCCATCCATCCATCCATCCATCCATCCATCCATCCATCCATCCATCCATCCATCCATCCATCCATCCATCCATCCATCCATCCATCCATCCATCCATCCATCCATCCATCCATCCATCCATCCATCCATCCATCCATCCATCCATCCATCCATCCATCCATCCATCCATCCATCCATCCATCCATCCATCCATCCATCCATCCATCCATCCATCCATCCATCCATCCATCCATCCATCCATCCATCCATCCATCCATCCATCCATCCATCCATCCATCCATCCATCCATCCATCCATCCATCCATCCATCCATCCATCCATCCATCCATCCATCCATCCATCCATCCATCCATCCATCCATCCATCCATCCATCCATCCATCCATCCATCCATCCATCCATCCATCCATCCATCCATCCATCCATCCATCCATCCATCCATCCATCCATCCATCCATCCATCCATCCATCCATCCATCCATCCATCCATCCATCCATCCATCCATCCATCCATCCATCCATCCATCCATCCATCCATCCATCCATCCATCCATCCATCCATCCATCCATCCATCCATCCATCCATCCATCCATCCATCCATCCATCCATCCATCCATCCATCCATCCATCCATCCATCCATCCATCCATCCATCCATCCATCCATCCATCCATCCATCCATCCATCCATCCATCCATCCATCCATCCATCCATCCATCCATCCATCCATCCATCCATCCATCCATCCATCCATCCATCCATCCATCCATCCATCCATCCATCCATCCATCCATCCATCCATCCATCCATCCATCCATCCATCCATCCATCCATCCATCCATCCATCCATCCATCCATCCATCCATCCATCCATCCATCCATCCATCCATCCATCCATCCATCCATCCATCCATCCATCCATCCATCCATCCATCCATCCATCCATCCATCCATCCATCCATCCATCCATCCATCCATCCATCCATCCATCCATCCATCCATCCATCCATCCATCCATCCATCCATCCATCCATCCATCCATCCATCCATCCATCCATCCATCCATCCATCCATCCATCCATCCATCCATCCATCCATCCATCCATCCATCCATCCATCCATCCATCCATCCATCCATCCATCCATCCATCCATCCATCCATCCATCCATCCATCCATCCATCCATCCATCCATCCATCCATCCATCCATCCATCCATCCATCCATCCATCCATCCATCCATCCATCCATCCATCCATCCATCCATCCATCCATCCATCCATCCATCCATCCATCCATCCATCCATCCATCCATCCATCCATCCATCCATCCATCCATCCATCCATCCATCCATCCATCCATCCATCCATCCATCCATCCATCCATCCATCCATCCATCCATCCATCCATCCATCCATCCATCCATCCATCCATCCATCCATCCATCCATCCATCCATCCATCCATCCATCCATCCATCCATCCATCCATCCATCCATCCATCCATCCATCCATCCATCCATCCATCCATCCATCCATCCATCCATCCATCCATCCATCCATCCATCCATCCATCCATCCATCCATCCATCCATCCATCCATCCATCCATCCATCCATCCATCCATCCATCCATCCATCCATCCATCCATCCATCCATCCATCCATCCATCCATCCATCCATCCATCCATCCATCCATCCATCCATCCATCCATCCATCCATCCATCCATCCATCCATCCATCCATCCATCCATCCATCCATCCATCCATCCATCCATCCATCCATCCATCCATCCATCCATCCATCCATCCATCCATCCATCCATCCATCCATCCATCCATCCATCCATCCATCCATCCATCCATCCATCCATCCATCCATCCATCCATCCATCCATCCATCCATCCATCCATCCATCCATCCATCCATCCATCCATCCATCCATCCATCCATCCATCCATCCATCCATCCATCCATCCATCCATCCATCCATCCATCCATCCATCCATCCATCCATCCATCCATCCATCCATCCATCCATCCATCCATCCATCCATCCATCCATCCATCCATCCATCCATCCATCCATCCATCCATCCATCCATCCATCCATCCATCCATCCATCCATCCATCCATCCATCCATCCATCCATCCATCCATCCATCCATCCATCCATCCATCCATCCATCCATCCATCCATCCATCCATCCATCCATCCATCCATCCATCCATCCATCCATCCATCCATCCATCCATCCATCCATCCATCCATCCATCCATCCATCCATCCATCCATCCATCCATCCATCCATCCATCCATCCATCCATCCATCCATCCATCCATCCATCCATCCATCCATCCATCCATCCATCCATCCATCCATCCATCCATCCATCCATCCATCCATCCATCCATCCATCCATCCATCCATCCATCCATCCATCCATCCATCCATCGAGAATATACACATTCCCCGCAGCGCACATCTCTATGAGCTTCTCCCCATAACTGTTTATAATTTTATCCTCACTCCTTCTATTTTTCAACATACACATTCCATCCTCCCTACTATATACTGGGCTCTTTTCCCCTATTCTCGCATTCCAATCTCCGAATAACAACATATCCTCTCCTCCTGCAAACTTTTCTCTTATCCTACTAATATCCACCAATAACAATTCAAAAAATACTTATTTGCATATGCTGAACTATTAGGATGGCAATAAACGAACACTAGATTTATTTTCTTCCTCCTTCCTTCCTCCCCTCCCATATTCAATCTCAACCATATAGTTTCTCTCATATCTGTCTCTATATCCTCTACCCTTTCACTAATTTCTTCCCTAATTAATACTATCATCCCTCCTGGCGCGCGTCTCTTATTCCTCTCCTTTATTCTACATTTATATTTTGTCACAAACCCCTTCCATGAGATCTCCCTCCCTGTTTCCAGCCACGTCTCCAAGAGTGCCACAACATCGAAACTTTCTATTACTTCCAGAACTTTCTTATTTCCTAATTTGTTCATTAGTCCCTCAATATTCACACATCATATTTTCCAATATAGTTATAACTTTCACCCCCTCCCTTCTAAGTCTCCCCCTCTATTCTTGCTCCTTGTAGTTATCGACCTCTCATCCCTTGTCTCCATTCCTCCTTTTTTAACCAACCTATACCGTTCCATGTCCTCCGTATCCTCCATCCCTTTACGTACTTTTCCCCAGAGGTCTTTTAAACTCCTACTTCTTCCTTTAATCATAATCGCTTTACCTTCCTGTCGATCAGTCTTCTCGTGTCCTTTCTTGCTCACTGAACCACTACACTCTGCTCTCACCGTTTCTTGCTGCTCACCCTCACACACCCCTTCACTATTTTGATCTTCTGTATCCACACTACACTGTCCGTTCTCTTCTGAGATGATCTCTCCTTCCACTTCTCCCCTCTTCTTTGTTACTTCTTTCTTCCTTCCATCTTGCCTTGTCATCTCTCCTCCCTCGGAAATAACGCATTCGTCCATCTCCTTTAGCTTCGTCACTGAGTGCTCCCTTACCCATCGTCCGTTTGTCACCACCGACCTCTGACCTCTGACCTCTTATTCGTGCCTTTAGCCGCTGATTTCTCGCTCTCCATAGGTGTCTGCTCAAGATCTTCATATTTTCACTTCCTTCCTTTCCCATGTCTCTTTTCATCCCTTCTTTCTGTCCCTGTAAATTATTACTGTTACCTAACACAATTTCTGCTATTAGGGTAGAGAAGAATTTTAACCTAATTGGCCTCCGTCCTTTAGTTTTTGCAACTCTCTCTACATCGTCTATGTCTATTTCACTGAAGTTTATCTTCATCCTATCCCGTATGACTTCTACCACCTTGGATATCAGGTCCATCTTGCCCTCCCTCTCACCTTCCTCCACACCATATATAAATATGGCTTTCTTCAATCTCTCCTGCCTGTACCCCTCCGCTTCTCTATTCATCTTCATCACCTCCTCTTCCAGATGTTTCACTTTCCCTCTTAATAACTCGATTTCCTTCTCATTATTGTCCACTCTCCTGCTCGATTCCTCCGTCTTCGTTTCTAGCCATTTCTTCATGTTCCCTAACTCCTTTCTCTGCTCCTCCATCATGTCCTTCATTTCCTGCACCTTATCCCATTGACACTTTTCTTGTATTACCTCACTCACTACCACCTTGAGTGCTGCCAAGTCCTCCATGCTAAATTTTCCGCTGGTATTTGGGCCTGAGTTTAATTCCACCCCTCCAATAACCAGTAGCACCGCTATCACTGTCACTACCAGCACCGCTTCACTCATTTTTACTCCATCTTTTCTTAACACCCGTCCATTTTTGGTCTCCTTCTTCTGCTTCGCCTGCCATTTCCCAATCGCGGCCCGGTACTGTTCAATACCGACCATGTTCGCGGCACGCACTGCACCACGCGACCTCGCTCCTCGGCTGCTCGAGCTAGACTGTAAAGCGGAGTAAAAATGTAATATTTACTCCACAAAGTGGGGGGGGGGGGTGACTGTCTGTCCTCGCCCCACCCTCTATCGCCGCTACTGTTTGCGAACACGCCAATGATGCACACAAGAACATTTAATAACTTATTAATTTACACACGTGTAGACATTCCACTCTACAAAAGTGTTGTTTGTATGAAACAAAAACTGTTCGGCGAAATACGTGTGTAGAAGGCAGACGTCTGTTTGGAGCTTCGGCTGCATTCCGACCAGGTGGTCCAGATTAAAATGATGTCTGTGTATTCGTCGCTGCTGAACACACTAGCCATTGCCGATATGCAGATAGCAAATATAGTGCTGCTGTACCATACACCAGCCAAGAACTATGCGGTGGAAAACGAGATTTACTAATGCAAGGGATGCATTAGACTTGTAGTATTGCTGAGTAACATGCTGCGAGCGACCGTCCGGTTGTTCTCTCTTCGTATTCTGAAGTAACCTGCCAGCTGGCAGTAGTGCCCATGTGAAAATCAGTTGGTAGGCATCCCATTCATCATTTGTGCACGCGGGGCATTTATAAGTAGAAAGTACGGCGCTCGCGAGCCTCCTGGTATAAAGCCTTCAGGCTCGATTTTACATCCTCTGCTCGTGTACCCTTAGGCATGACGGGTAATGTTTGGTGAAAATCTCCAGCTAGCAGAACAGTGCCCCCCCCCCATCAAGCCATGGTTTCCTCTTACATCTTTTAATTTTCTACTGAGAGCCTCACATCAACGATTGTGGGCTATTATGCATTCTTCTCAAACTATGAGCTTACACTTCAAAACTTGCGCTATGTTACTCTGTTTGGAAATATTACTTGCATCATGTTCAAGGGCATTTTGAGCTGTTTTATCTCCTTCTTGAAGCGTAGCAGCAATGCCTGAAGAAGCAAGAGCCAAGGCTATCCCACGATATTTTGTATTTCTGTCAATAAAAGATTTATGAGAAATGTCTTACCGGTGCCCCCAGGAGCGTCTAAGGAAAATGTAGGACCTGTGCCTTTTCGATAAATGCTTGTGGTTTAAAGGGGCCTAACATCTAGGTCATCGGCCCCGATACTTTATAAAATTTTGTCATAGACTTAAGATAATTTATCGCTTAACGACTATTCGTTAGCACTTACAACTTGTGCTAAAATAATTGAATCGTAGCTGATATCCCGGAGGTAGTCTGTATTTTTTTAAGACTGCTTCACATCTTGGCGGCTGAGGCAGGCCATACTGTTGTAGGCATTGGCCTTCCAAGGACAACACTAACTTCAAGACCAACCAATCATTTATTGTATTCTTCAATTAATATTAGATTAACATCTCCATGTTTCAACTTTCTAACGCCACTAGATTCCGTATATCCTCAGGAAGCTGTCCTTATATTTCTTAAAGAATCTGAAAATAGACAAAATATCAACATTATCAACATTACTGTAAAATGTTCCTTTTATCTTAACGGAGAATCACAAAGCGTAGTTTCTTCTATAGTTGCATCCCAGCATATTCCGTCTTCTAGTAAGCCTAGAGCCTTACATGCTGACTGGTGTGCGGCTTGAATAGTACTATTAATGGTCTTCAATTCCAAGAAAGATGTGGGGCATCTGACGTCATGAAGTAGCACTCGGTGTTATTAGATTGATCATACATACCCTGCCTAAAGCCTGGTCTTTCTATACTCCCGGCCATGCACTGACGTCATTTCCACGTTTTCTTCTCTCAGATGTATTTTCCGTACATTGCAAGAGAGAACTTCAAATTAAAGAAGGTCTTTTAGCAAAATAAGCTGGTTTGCTTAAGTCAAAAATGTTAAATGAGTAGATTTTGGAGGATTGTTAATCATATTTATCAGGTGACTGGAGTAATTTTGGTTAAAACAGACATGCTGACCACTTTACAAATGCACCGCGAGATAGGGACTGTCGTAAATCTCTCATGGATTGGGAAAGCTGGAATTATCTTTACAGCCACGGAGGTGCTGATGTATCAACTACTTTCGTAGAGTTTGACTCCATCTTTTTCATTTTCAAAACTAAATGTTGCTTGGTCACTCCCTTTATTAACATATTTACGTATGTATTTTATAGATTTTACAGAGTTAGAGTGCTCCGTGTTAATATGAGCACCGTAAGCACGTGAAATCAGAGGATTATATGGCAGTACCCAACGGTTATCAAGGGTCACACCATTGATTTCAGCAGTGAAACCATCATCTCTTGAAGCTCTTCGTCGATACTGTGGGTATCCGTCTTCTGCTATTTTAGGTTCCTGGATAAGAAGTCGGGAAAACTTCTTGCTTCAGCTACCTGCTTTCAAACAGAGTGATTTGTCATTAAGTTACCCCAAGGCCAGTGGATTATACTGCCCTGGTATATCCACACAAATAACACTATCTAATTTACCGGGAAAATGCGTTGTTGTAGCCACAACAAAATGGGTATATGAGGCAAACCACGTTATTGCCATTCGATTAGAAAATATAGAACAAGTAGTATAATAGGACAGTTCGGCGGCCTCCTCCCCCCGCGGGAAATTTGAATTTTGGCGGGAACTTTGAATTTTGGCCGGAAATTTGAATTTTGGCGGGAAATTTGAATTTGTAAACAAAGCCACGTGCTTTTTGACAGCTGTCAACGACAACAACGCATCGCTAACCTCACTGCTGCAATCTTGACGGGCCTAAACCTCAGTAGTACCAACTTAACCTCACAAGCGCGAGATTTGAATTTGTAAACAAATCCACGCGTTTTTTGACAGCCACGTGCTTTTTGACAGACAACAACGCATCGCTAACCTCACTGCAGCCATCTTGACGGACCTAAACCTCAGTGGTACCAACTTAACCTCACTAGCGCGAGATTTGAATTTGTAAACAAATCCACGTGCTTTTTTGACAGCTGTCATCCGCCATCTTTAAACTACAGAGCACCGTGCTGCCCTCTTTATCGCAGTAGCTGCAAATTCGTCACCTGTCATCCGCAGTGCTGCTACCTTAACGGGCCTAAACCTTAGTGCTACTAACTTAACCTCACTAGCGTGAGATAAACAAATCCACGTGCTTTTTTGAGAGCTGTCATCCGCCATCTTTAATCAAGAGAGCGCCGTGCTGCACTCTATGTGGTGGCGGCAAAGTCGAAGTGCTTTACAAACTCACGTGCTTTTGTCATCCGCCATCTTTAATCCAGAGAGGACCGTGCTGCCCTCTTTGTGGCGGTGGCAAATTAAACGTGCTTTTGTTTGGGAAACAAACTCACGTGCTTTTTTCTGACAGCTGTCGTCCGGCATCTTTATCAAGAGAACACAGTGCTGCCCTCTTTAGCTACTTATCTTTGAAATGTGGTGGCGGATAATTTGAAAAATGCTTTTTGACAGCAGCCATCTTTGAGCACCGTGCTGCCCTCTTTAGCTAGTTACCTGTGGTAGCAGGCAATTCTACGTGACAGCAGCCATCTTTGAGCACCGTGCTACCCTCTATGTAGTAGCGGCAATTTGAAAAATTCTAAATGCCCTTGTTTGGAAACAAACCTCCGCGCTTTTTTGTCAGCTGTCATCCGCCATCTTTAATCCAGAGAGGACCGTGCTGCTCTCTTTATCGTAGTAGCTGCAAATTCGTCAGCTGTCATCCGCCATCTTTAATCTACAGAGCACCGTGCTGCCCTCTTTATCGTAGTAGTAGGCAATTTCTACGTCACAGCTGTCATCCGCAATCTTTAATCGACAGAGCACCGTGCTACTATCCTGCGGGCAATTTCGTCAGCTGTCATCTACCATCTTTAAACCACAGAATACCGTGCTACCCTCTTCCGTCAGCTGTCATCCGCCATCTTTAAACTACAGAGCACCGTGCTGCACTCTTGCGAGCAATTTCGTCAGCTGTCATCCGCCATCATTAAACTACAGAGCACCGTGCCGCACTCTTGCGGGCAATTCCGTCAGCTGTCATCCGCCATCTTTTATCAAGAGAGCGCAGTGCCACACTCTGTGGTGGCAGACAATTTGAAAAGCTGCCAAGAGAGCATCGTGTTGGCATCTTTATTCTTTGACATGTGGTGGTGGCAAATTCCAAATCCGCCATCTGAGAGCACCGTGCTGCGCTCTTGATCGTAGTAGCGGACAATTTAAAAAGAACATGTCAAGGAATACCTTTGTTCTAGGAGAAGAAAAGACTACAGTTCTGAACGGCTTGCCTAAGACAGCGATTGTGTTAACCTCCTTTTCCCTGCTCTGTTAAGGCATAGCTTTATCGAATACTTGAAGATCATATTACAAAAGAAGTGATTAAGAATATAATCGAACACTGTACTCGATACAACATATGATCAGAACATTGAATGATGTGTTTGGGGTGCACCTTCGTTCTAAGGGAATCGAACCCGAGACTGCCGGGTGAGAGGCAAGCACACTAAACCAAACCGTAGGAGCCGGCAATTCTCATTCTATATAATAATTTCGTGTGGCTATTTCTAGCCAAGTGCAGTCTAAAAATAAATCCAGGTCTTGTTTCATCAGGAAGGGTAACTGGCTAAATCCTGGTCTTTCAGCGTCAGGAAGGGCAATCGGCTATAAAACAGATTCTTGCGATTTAAACTCTTGCATCAGGAAGGGGTACTCGGCTGTAAAACATATTTTTAATCCCAAGAGAATCGAACCCGAGACTGCCGGGTGAGAGGCAAGCACACTAAACCAAACTGTAGGAGCCGGCAATTCTCTTTCTATATAATAATTTCGTGTAGCTATTTCTAGCCAAGTGCAGTCTAAAAATAAATCCTAGTCTTGTTACATCAGGAAGGGTAACTGGCTAAATCCTGGTCTTTCAGCGTCAGGAAGGGCAACCGGCCGTAAAACAGATTCTTGCGATTTAAAATCTCATGTTAGGAAGGGGCACTCGGCTGTAAAATATATTTTTAATCCCGGCCCTGTTACATTATGAACCACATCTAGCTGTAAAAACAGGAGCTCATAACATTTACAGTGTTAAGCTTTAGGAACATGCTATGTGCTCACACCGGGTTACATTTTTTTGATCCGCCGCTTAGAACACTGTCTTTGAAGTTGTATCGGCGCAGTCAGTCAGAGCGACGTGAGGAATGCATGCGTTGACTGAAATTGGACACTCGTCTTCCGGCTGTAGTGACCTTGAACGAGGACACTGCGTGCTGATAAGCTACTTGTAACTCACGGAACATTTTCTTAGCCGTGTAGCATTTAGCTGGTGTAAGTTCCTAACATAAAATATTATGATTGTACGGAGAGGTTAAAACACAGTGCCAGCACATAGCCCACTCCTATCGAAAGAGCCTGCACGGTGCCGGCACATAGGCTACTCCTACCGAAGAAGCCTGTACAAGGTTTAACGCCCCCATCAACAGCGTTATATACCCTTACTTAATGCTGGCTTTTTGCACACCCTCTGGTTATTCGAAACTGCCTAAGAATGTAATATACTACAGTAGGGAGAGGGTAAAACCCGGTGCCGGTACATAGCCTACTCCTACCGAAGAAGCCTGCACATAGCTTATCACCTCCATCCGACAGATGAATCACCATCAACATCTTGTACTCACAATCATTTTCGAAGGAGCCTGCACAAGGTTTAACGTCCCCATCAACAGCGTTATATGCCCTTACTTAATGCTGGCTTTTTGCACACCCTCTGGTTATTCGAAACTGCCTAAGAATGTAATATACTACAGTAGGGAGAGGGTAAAACCCGCTGCCGGCACATAGCCTACTCCTACCGAAGAAGACTGCACATAGCTTATCGCCTCCATCCGACAAATGAATCACCCTCAACACTCTTGTACCCGCAATCATTCTCGCTACTTCGGGAGATAGCGGGTTCGAACCCCTACTGTCGGAAGCTGTAAAAAAGGAAATGCTAGGCGAGGGACCTGCGCGATCGTCATAACGTGTAATTACATGATCTAGCCGGATGTGGTCTTAGCTCAATACCTTTAAGTGCCTACTGGTAAGGAATACCGCGGATGTAGCTGAGTACCCTCCCGTTTAAGTCCAGAGGTCGAGGATCGCGCGCTAACTTTCTAAGGCTCGATCCACTGCAGAACTCTTAAATTCTGACACCTCGGCATCAACAGCAGGTTCGATCCCGGCTTAAATACGTCAGCCTGCAGAACTCAGCGTAAGGCACTCAGGAGAGCTCTTGTTGCATAAACATTTCGTTCTAACTGTACTGCAAACGTCTGCAATTCTTGATATCCGCTTGGTAACAAGGAGCATATTTACTCGCTGCAGTCTGCGTGAAGCGCTCACAGTTCTTTGTGCGTGTTTATTACGTGCACATCCCCCGTCTAAGTACTGTCTGCTGTGAATATTATTCTTCAGCCTTCAACTTAAGGTAAGCCTGAACTGTTAGTTGCTGTTTGCAAAGCAACTTCTACGCTAGGTAATAAACATCTACATTCATATATTTTCTTTTCTTTTTTAGGTACAACTAGAATATTATCATTCGAGTTACAGGCTTGAAACTACGCATTTTATTCATCCGAGTAACAGTCTGCAGCGCGAACATTTTAAGGTATGTTTTGAACTTTGAGTTGTAAAGATAGCTAGGCTAGCTGACGTACCCTACACTACATTCATATATGTTTGTTCTTTTTAGGTACGACCAGAATATTGTCATTCGAGTTACAGGCTTGAAAGTACGCATTTTATTCATCCGAGTAACAGTCTGCAGCACGTCCATTTTTAAGGTATGTTTCGAACTTTGAGTTGTAAAGATAGCTAGGCTAGCTGACGTACCCTACACTACATTCATATATGTTTGTTCTTTTTTTAGGTACGACCAGAATATTATCATTCGAGTTTCAGGCTTGAACGCACGCATTTTATTCATCCGAGTAACAGTTTGCAGCGCGAAGATTTTAAGGTATGTCTGACCTCTATAGGTTGAAACTTGGTTTCTTCCGAACATTGTAACTTTAATCTAATCTCTATTGATAAATAGTTGTTCTCTTCAATCCTCATGCTATAGAAGAGATTAATCTTATAATTTCAAACTCACAGCCATGTCCGACCTCTATACGTTGAAACTTGGTTTCTTCCGAACATCATATCTTTAGTCTATTGATAAATAGTTATTCTCTTCAATCTACATGCTGTAGAAGAGGTTAATCTTATAATTTCAAACTTACAGCCATGTCTGACCTCTATAGGTTGAAACTTGGTTTCTTCCGAACATCGTAACTTTAGTCTATTGATAAATAGTTGTTCTCTTCAATCCTCATGCTATAGAAGATGTTAATCTTATAATTTCAAACTTACAGCAATGTCTGACCACTATAGGATGAAACTTGGTTTCTTCTGAACATCGTAACTTTAGTCTAACGATAAATAGTTGTTTGCTTTAATCCACATGCTATAGAAGAGGTTAATCTTATAATTTCAAACTCACAGCAATGTCTGACCTGTACAGGTTCAAACTTGGTTTCTTCCGAACATCGTAAATTTAGTCTATTGATTAATAGTTATTTTCTTTAATCTGCATGTCATAGAAGACGTTAATCATATAATTTCAAACTTACAGCGATGTCCGACCTCTAAAGGTTCAAACTTGGTTTCTTCCGAACATAGCAACTTTAGTCTATTGATAAATAGTTGTTCTCTTCAATCCTCATGCTATAGAAGAGGTTAATCTTATAATTTCAAACTCACAGTCATGTCCGACCGCTATACGTTGAAACTTGGTTTCTTCCGAACATCGTAACTTTAGTCTATTGATAAATAGTTATTCTCTTCAATCCACATGCTGTAGAAGAGGTTAATCTTATGATTTCAAACTCACAGCCATGTCTGACCTCTATAGGTTGAAACTTGGTTTCTTCCGAACATCGTAACTTTAGTTTATTGATAAATAGTTGTTCTCTTCAATCCTCATGCTATAGAAGAGGTTAATCTTATAATTTCAAACTCAGCCATGTCTGACCTCTATAGGTTGAAACTTGGATTCCTCCGAACATCGCAACTATTGATAAATAGTTGTTCTCTTTAATCCTCATGCTATAGAAGAGGTTAATCTTATAATTTCAAACTCACAGCTCTGTCCGACCTCTATACGTTGAAACTTGGTGTCTTCCGAACATCATATCTTTAGTCTATTGATAAATAGTTATTCTTTTCAATCTACATGCTGTAGAAGAGGTTAATCTTATAATTTCAAACTTACAGCCATGTCTGACCTCTATAGGTTGAAACTTGGTTTCTTCCGAACATCGTAACTTTAGTCTATTGATAAATAGTTGTTCTCTTCAATCCTCATGCTATAGAAGATATTAATCTTATAATTTCAAACTTACAGCAATGTCTGACCTCTATAGGATGAAACTTGGTTTCTTCTGAACATCGTAACTTTAGTCTAACGATAAATAGTTGTTTGCTTTAATCCACATGCTATAGAAGAGGTTAATCTTATAATTTCAAACTCACAGCAATGTCTGACCTGTACAGGTTCAAACTTGGTTTCTTCCGAACATCGTAAATTTAGTCTATTGATTAATAGTTATTTTCTTTAATCTGCATGTCATAGAAGACGTTAATCATATAATTTCAAACTTACAGCGATGTTCGACCTCTAAAGGTTCAAACTTGGTTTCTTCCGAACATAGCAACTTTAGTCTATTGATAAATAGTTGTTCTCTTCAATCCTCATGCTATAGAAGAGGTTAATCTTATAATTTCAAACTCACAGTCATGTCCGACCGCTATACGTTGAAACTTGGTTTCTTCCGAACATCGTAACTTTAGTCTATTGATAAATAGTTATTCTCTTCAATCCACATGCTGTAGAAGAGGTTAATCTTATGATTTCAAACTCACAGCCATGTCTGACCTCTATAGGTTGAAACTTGGTTTCTTCCGAACATCGTAACTTTAGTCTATTGATAAATAGTTGTTCTCTTCAATCCTCATGCTATAGAAGAGGTTAATCTTATAATTTCAAACTCAGCCATGTCTGACCTCTATAGGTTGAAACTTGGATTCCTCCGAACATCGCAACTATTGATAAATAGTTGTTCTCTTTAATCCTCATGCTATAGAAGAGGTTAATCTTATAATTTCAAACTCACAGCTCTGTCCGACCTCTATACGTTGAAACTTGGTGTCTTCCGAACATCATATCTTTAGTCTATTGATAAATAGTTATTCTTTTCAATCTACATGCTGTAGAAGAGGTTAATCTTATAATTTCAAACTTACAGCCATGTCTGACCTCTATAGGTTGAAACTTGGTTTCTTCCGAACATCGTAACTTTAGTCTATTGATAAATAGTTGTTCTCTTCAATCCTCATGCTATAGAAGATATTAATCTTATAATTTCAAACTTACAGCAATGTCTGACCTCTATAGGATGAAACTTGGTTTCTTCTGAACATCGTAACTTTAGTCTAACGATAAATAGTTGTTTGCTTTAATCCACATGCTATAGAAGAGGTTAATCTTATAATTTAAAACTCACAGCAATGTCTGACCTGTACAGGTTCAAACTTGGTTTCTTCCGAACATCGTAAATTTAGTCTATTGATTAATAGTTATTTTCTTTAATCTGCATGTCATAGAAGACGTTAATCATATAATTTCAAACTTACAGCGATGTCCGACCTCTAAAGGTTCAAACTTGGTTTCTTCCGAACATAGCAACTTTAGTCTATTGATAAATAGTTGTTCTCTTCAATCCTCATGCTATAGAAGAGGTTAATCTTATAATTTCAAACTCACAGTCATGTCCGACCGCTATACGTTGAAACTTGGTTTCTTCCGAACATCGTAACTTTAGTCTATTGATAAATAGTTATTCTCTTCAATCCACATGCTGTAGAAGAGGTTAATCTTATGATTTCAAACTCACAGCCATGTCTGACGTCTATAGGTTGAAACTTGGTTTCTTCCGAACATCGTAACTTTAGTCTATTGATAAATAGTTGTTCTCTTCAATCCTCATGCTATAGAAGAGGTTAATCTTATAATTTCAAACTCAGCCATGTCTGACCTCTATAGGTTGAAACTTGGATTCCTCCGAACATCGCAACTATTGATAAATAGTTGTTCTCTTTAATCCTCATGCTATACAAGAGGTTAATCTTATAATTTCAAACTCACAGCTCTGTCCGACCTCTATACGTTGAAACTTGGTTTCTTCCGAACATAGTAAATTTAGTCTATTGATTAATAGTTATTTTCTTTAATCTGCATGTCATAGAAGAGGTTAATCATATAATTTCAAACTTACAGCAATGTCCGACCTCTAAAGGTTCAAACTTGGTTTCTTCCGAACATAGCAACTTTAGTCTATTGATAAATAGTTGTTCTCTTCAATCCTCATGCTATAGAAGAGGTTAATCTTATAATTTCAAACTCACAGTCATGTCCGACCTCTATACGTTGAAACTTGGTTTCTTCCGAACATCGTAACTTTAGTGTATTGATAAATAGTATTCTCTTCAATCCACATTCTGTAGAAGAGGTTAATCTTATAATTTCAAACTCACAGCCATGTCTGACCTCTATAGGTTGAAACTTGGTTTCTTCCGAACATCGCAACTTTAGTCTATTGATAAATAGTTGTTCTCTTTAATCCTCATGCTATGGAAGAGGTTAATCTTATAATTTCAAACTTTCAGCCATGTCTGACTTCTATACGTTGAAACTTGGTTTCTTCCGAACATTGTAACTTTAGTCTAATCATAAATAGTTGTTCTCTTTAATCGACATGCTGTAGAAGAGGTTAGTCTTATAATTTCAAACTTTCAGCCATGTCTGACTTCTATAGGTTGAAACTTGGTTTCTTTCGAACATCGTAACTTTCGCCTAATCTCTATTGGTTGTTCTCTTTTCAGATGTTCCCCTGCTGTGAGGAATGTAATGTAACGTTTACAAGGCGAGATAACTTCATGCGCCATATGAAATCAAAACACCCTAGCATAACATCTGCTTTATGTAAAGTTTGTGATGTGTACTTCGCTAACGTAGAGCGATACGAGGCTCACTTAGTAGAAGCGCATCAGGTATCTACTTGCAACTATAACCCTCAGGTAATAGGAGAAAAGCGTAAAAAAACGGATGTAGCTGTAGAAAGTACTAGTAGTAAAAAACCTAGAAAAAATCATGAACTTCAAACTATTCAGTGCGAGCACTTTAACACTGATGTACCATCTTCACATTTTCAGGGACACTTACGGAGTAATGCGCATAAAAATAATGCGTGTAGAAGTGGTAGTGACACAAACATCGAGGAAATTAATACAGCATTTAAAAGTAGGATTTCTAGTTACAGAATTCGCGTTAGTCAAAAGTTTCAGAGTACTGAACACTTTTTAAATTGCATTCAACCGGATGTACAACAGCTTCTTGCTAAAACTTTGTCCAATCAAAATTTATTTAAAGTTAATTTTGAACTTTTCGCCTTGTACATTAAAAGCACGGATGAATCGGAAATAACGGACATTAAATCATTTAATACGAAAAATTTCGTCATAAGTCACTCAACTAATTTTGGTGATGTACTTAGGGATGTCTCGAACATTATTTCAACTAAGAGCGAGGAATTTCAGGAAAAGGAATCAGGGTGGGATTTAGTTGAAATAATGTATCTAGAAGTTAACATCAATAAGTACAATCCCATGCGAGGTTCATCGTACATCGAGCTGCCGACATGGATTCAGCGAAAAGAAGCTGTTGTAAACATCCAAAACAATGACGAGGCATGTTTTGCATGGGCGGTGATGTCGGCTTTAAATCCTGCGAAATCAGACGTAGCTAAGAGAATATCCTCATATCCACACTATTCAACGCAGCTAAATTTCGATAGTATAGAATTTCCTGTGCAGTTAAAAGATATTAAGCGCTTTGAAGAACTAAATAACATTAGCATTAATGTGTATGGTGTAGAGAAAAAGTCTGTAGTAGGCCCTCTGTATTATACATGTCATAAGAAGAGTACTCATGTTAACTTATTCTATATCGAAAACAGTGAAAATAGCCACTTTTGCTGGATTAAAAATCTGAGTAGACTTGTTGGTAGTCAGTTGTCAAAACATGATGGTAAAAAGTGGCTATGTGATGGATGTTTGCAGTATTTTAAAACTGAAGATCAGTTAACGAAGCATTCCAAGAATGACTGCAATCATGTATATACAGAGATACCTACTACGGGCAAAAATGTTTTAAAATTTACAAATTATGACAAGCAGATGTGGGTACCTTTCGTGATTTATGCAGACTTTGAAGCCATCCTCAAGCCATGCAGCACATGCTCACCTAATCCTGACAACTCTTTCACTAATACTACGCACATGGATGTCCCGTATAGCTTCGCGTATTACATCAAGTGTAGTTATGATAGTACGCTTAACAAGTTAGGGCTGTATCGAGGACCTGATGCTGCTAAAGTATTTTTAGAAAGACTTGAATGTGATGTAGTTCGTCTTGGTCGTATTCTAAATAGTAATATTCCTATGAAGCCACTCACCGAAATTCGGTTAAATGATCATGAACGTGCTACAAAGTGTAGCATTTGTGATGGGGAATTTTCCGAAAATGACCCTAAAGTTTTTGATCATGATCATTTAACTGGTTTCTACAGATGTGCCGCTCATAATAGCTGTAATCTTAAGTACAGAGTTCCTAAATTTATCCCTGTAATTTTTCATAACTTATCTGGTTACGACTCACATTTCATCATTTCACAATTTGGAGCTTCAGATGAAAAAGTAGATATAATCCCTCAGAATAAAGAGCGGTACATTGCGTTTGCGAAGTCTGTAAAAGTAGATGCGGAGCATTCTATAAAACTGAGATTCCTTGACTCGTTTCGCTTTATGGCGAGTAGACTCGATAAACTTTCTAGTCATTTACAGCCAGAACAATTTACGGAAATTCGACGCGTTTTTCCTGAAGAAGCGCAGTTTAATTTACTTCGGCGTAAGGGTGTTTTTTGTTACGAATATCTTGACTGCTTAGAACGCCTCGAAGAACGTGCTTTACCATCGAAACAATCCTTTTACAGCTCGCTGAATTCAGCGGATATTAGTGATGATGACTATTTACATGCACAACATATCTGGGAGCAGTTCCACATTCAAACGCTAGGTGAATACTCCGACTTATATTTAAAGACGGATGTACTTTTGTTAGCTGATGTTTTCGAAAATTTTCTCTGTGTTTGCAAGAAAACCTACAGCCATGACCCATGTCAGTATTTTACTGCGCCTGGGTTAAGTTGGGATGCGATGTTAAAATACACGCAGGTGAATTTGGAACTGCTAACTGATATTGATATGGTGCACTTTATAAAATCGTCTAAGTCGGCAGTCTAAGTCAGTGCAGTGGGCGGTATTCCAAGGCAAATAATAAGTACATGCCGAGTTTCGATTCCAGTCAGGAATCTCAGTATATTGTTTATCTCGATGCTAATAATCAGTATGGGTGGGCGATGAGTCAGCATCTACCGGTGAGTGGTTTCCGCTGGCTAACGCAGTGCGAAATTGATGCTTTACAGCTGCACGCCCTAGGCGATGAAGCTGATAAAGGCTATTTCCTCGAAGTTGACTTACAGTATCCTAAAGAGTTACACACTTCTCATAATGACTTACCGTTCTGCCCTGAAAATATGAAGTCCCCGTACATCGCATCAACGACGAAAATGCTAATTGCTAATTTGTGTGATAAATGTAAGTATATCATTCATTACCGAAATTTAAAACAGTGTTTGCAGCATGGTTTGAAGTTATCCAAAATTCATCGCGTACTAGAATTTAATCAGTCACCGTGGCTAAAGCCATATATCGATCTGAACAATAATTTAAGAACGAATGCGGTTAACGAGTTTGAAAAAGATTTCTACAAGCTCATGAATAACAGTGTGTTTGGTAAGACTATGGAAAATGTTGACAAACGCGTTGATGTAAAATTGATTACAAACTGGGAAAATATTAAGAAAAGATATGGTGCTAACTATTTAATAAGTAAACCAAATTTCCACAGCTGTACCATCATACATGAGAATTTAGTTATTATAGAGATGAATCGTGTTAGGGTTAATTACGACAAACCTACCTACGTCGGCTTTGCAGTACTTGAATTGGCTAAAACACTCATGTATGAATTCCATTACGATTATATGATGCCGAAGTACGCGTATAATGTGCATTTGCTCTACACAGATACCGATTCGTTTATTTATCAAATCAAAACTGATGACTATTACAATGATATAAAGCAAGACTTGGGTAGGTTTGATACAAGTAACTATCCTGCAAATAATCAATATCATCTACCGCTAGTGAACAAAAAGGTTCTAGGTAAAATGGAAGATGAATGTGCTGGGAATATTATCGATTCATTTGTAGGTACTAAATCCAAGTCATATTGCATAAAACTCTTAAATGAACTACAAATAAAGAGATTGAAGGGGGTTAAAAAGAATGTCGTTCAGAATCAGCTAAGTTTTGAAAACTATAACAATTGCATTAAAAGTAATCCACCTATTTTGCATAAGCAAATGTCTGTCATTAGAAGCAAGAAGCACCAGTTGTACACTCATTTAATTAGTAAGGTAGCCCTTAATAATGATGATTGCAAACGGTTTGTCATCCCAAATTCTACCAACACTCTAGCCTGGGGGCATAGTAGTATTGATAGGTACTACTTTACATAAAGCAGATGTGTGTAAACATTATGCTAGAGGTGTGTACTTTGTAATATATACGTTACGCTGTCTTACATCACAATTCACTGTACATATTGTATAAAGATAGGGAGAGGTACGCTGAGAGCGTAGTACGGCAAGTTTAAACTTGTACATACAAGAATTGCGTCGAGAATGGGAGAAGTACGCAAACATCACTAGGGTAAAATGATTCGAGATAAAACTTGTACATACAAGATGTAAATAAATAATGTAGAATTGGCATATTCTTTTATTTTAGGTTCGATATTACCTTCCTCCAGCTCCTTATTTGCAAGATAGAGTTTCGTTTATTACTCAAAGAAGAAAAGCAAGAAAGAAGGTGATGAGCAGATTCGTAAGTATGTTATTGTCTAGCTCATGTTGAGAAGAGATTTTTTTCTTTTTCTAAACAGTGTTTGATTCTAGTCTTGCAATGCAGTGTTCAACAACATCGAACTATAAACGGTAGTATGTGTTCAAGTCTAAACTTGCACACTCTTGCTTTTGCAATGCATGTTCGATAGAGATGTACCTTGACAGAGGAAGAAGAGCAGCTTAGTAAGTATGTTGAGAAGATAATTTTTTCTTTCTAAACAGTGTTTGATTCTAGTCATACAATGCAGTGTTCAGCACGGTGCTCTCATGACAGATGACAGCTGCATGTGGCTTTGTAAAGCACTTCGACTTTGCCACCACCACATAGAGTGCAGCACGGTGCTCTGTTGATTAAAGATGGCGGATGACAGATGACAAAAAGCGAGTAGGTTTGTTTCCAAACAAGAGCATGTAGAATTTTTCAAATTGCCGCTACTACATAGAGGGCAGCACGGTGCTCAAGGATGGCTGCTGTCAAAAAGCATTTTTCAAATTATCCGCCACCACATTTCAAAGGTAAGTAGCTAAAGAGGGCAGCACTGTGCTCTCTTGATTAAAGATGGCGGATGACAGCTGTCAGAAAAAAGCACGTGAGTTTGTTTCCCAAACAAGAGCACGTGGAATTTGCCACCGCCACAAAGAGGGCAGCACGGACCTCTCTGGATTAAAGATGGCGGATGACAAAAGCACGTGAGTTTGTAAAGCACTTCGACTTTGCCGCCATCACATAGAGTGCAGCACGGCGCTCTCTTGATTAATGATGGCGGATGACAGCTGTCAAAAAGCACGTGGATTTGTTTATCTCACGCTAGTGAGGTTAAGTTAGTAGCACTAAGGTTTAGGCCCGTTAAGATAGCAGCACTGCGGATGACAGGTGACGAATTTGCAGCTACTGCGATAAAGAGGGCAGCACGGTGCTCTGTAGTTTAAAGATGGCGGATGACATCTGTCAAAAAGCACGTGGATTTGTTTACAAATTCAAATCTCGCACTAGTGAGGTTAAGTTGGTACCACTGAGGTTTAGGTCCGTCAAGATGGCTGCAGTGAGGTTAGCGATGCCTTGTTGTCTGTCAAAAAGCACGTGGCTGTCAAAAAACACGTGGATTTGTTTACAAATTTAAATCTCGCGCTTGTGAGGTTAAGTTGGTACTACCGAGGTTTAGGCCCGTCAAGATGGCAGCAGTGAGGTTAGCGATGCGTTGTTGTCGATGACAGCTGTCAAAAAGCACGTGGCTTTGTTTACAAATTCAAATTTCCCGCCAAAATTCAAATTTCCCGCGGGAGGAGGAGGCCGCCGAACTGTCCTATTATACTACTAGAACAAATCCCCCTTTGTTTCCTTTGTTAGCAATCCCAGTACCACCTTAACTTTTAAGTGAAATGCCCTTGCTATGATTTGATGACGGCCGTGAGGCGTTTGTCCGGATAGTAATGCATTTGCAATTTCTTTCACCCGAGGATTACATGTAATGATATACATCAGGACGACCGTAATAGTAAACTTATGTCATGTTGTCCTGAGCCTTTTCATGCACATACCATGGCGACCCAGTGAAAGATGACGGGAGCACCACCGTCTGAGTAAGCTGAGCGATATCGGCATCTTGTCGCCCTGTAGAATCTCTTAAGATCTATGTATTTATCAGCTCGGAGTTTTGTCCGAATTGTTGGCTGAATGGTCAGCGTACTGGCCTTCGGTTCAGAGGGTCCCGGGTTCGATCCCCGGCCGGGTCGGGGATAGTTACCTTCATTGGTTAATTCCAAGCGATCGGGGGCTGACTATTTGTGCTGTTCCCAACATCCCTGCAACTCACACACATAACACTTTCCTTCACCACAATAATATGCAGGTAACTACACATGGCAGATGCTGCCCACCCTCATCGGAGGGTCTACTTTACAAGGGCTGCACCCGGCTAGAAATAGCTACACGAAATTATGATAGCTCGGAGTTGCGCGTGGTTGCTTCTGATGAAATTTAAGCGTTCTGTCTCAATCTCTGCAAACATATCAACTAAGTATTAAAGCTCGGTGTCCTAGGCGGAGGTGAGTCGGCCTCTCACCGCTCGGTTCCATGGTTCAAATCCCAGTCACTCCATGAGAGATTTGTGCTGGACAAAGCGGAGACGAGACAGTATTTTCTCCGGGTACTCCGGCTTTCCCTGCCATCTTTCATTCCACCAACACTCTCCAATATCATATTTTTTTAACTGTCAGTTATTAATCATTGTCCCAGGGGAGTGTGACAGGCTTCGGCAGCCAGCACAATTCCTATCCTCGCCACTAGATGGGGTCTTCATTCATTCCATTCGTGACCCGGTTAAAACTGGAAACAGGCTGTGGATTTTCATTTTCATTTCATCAACTAAGTATTGACCAGAAAAGTAAACGGTTGGTTTCCGAATGTCTGATCATGATGCGGTAAGAATAGAAGTTTAATGCAGGAACTGTTTTTCGAAGGAGTAATTACATTTGCGGGTCAATCTAGATGTCAATGGAGTACAGTAACCATCCTCACCACGGCAAAAAAGGCTGCTACTACTCCTAAAAATGGTTTCATTCCTCCCCTGAAGGGGGAGGCGGGCCTCTTAGACGGTGATGTCACATTTCAGGCAGGGAGATTTGTTACGGTGAAGGAGAATGGAAAACAACGGAAAACCATTCTCAGGACAGCCGACGGTTGAGGCCAGCCGTGAGGTCGAGCCCTGTACTGTCTCCCGAACGCAGAGGCGTAGAGCCACGGTAGAGCCGTGGCCACCCCTCCTCTGCTCGGTTCGCTGGCCAGAGTGCCAGAGTGCCAGAGTGCAGAGCTGTTGGACCACGGATAGCCGTGGCCACTTATGGGCTGAGACCCACTCTGCAACTACCGACTGCAAGGTATCATACGAACGGTGCATTTCACTGATGTGTTGTAATTTGTTGTCATGTTATCATGATGCGATGCGAAGTAAGTTATTTCATTCCTGCCACGAACGTGGCAGGCGGGCCGTCAGCTGAACGAGCAGCTCTTTGGCCATAGGGGATGATTTTGAGACACGAGATGTGAGTAGAACAAAGACGTATGTGTCGTACTTACCGAAGAGGAAGCAATCATTGAATTTGGCGTAAGGGCACCATCACAGCAAGCCGGGACCCAGGGAAGAGCCGCACAACACCCCGCACGAGCAAACCACCACAAGTACCAGAACGAGAGGAAGCGGGACGTTTAGTTGCATTTACGTATCTCGGGCGCGCATTCTGACATAGTATTACATAGAATTACATGAACGTATTACATGTAGTGAGATGGGAGAATGGGTGGGTGCGGGAGGAAGTTGGAGGAAGGAGTAGGGTAGTGTTGCAATAGAAGGTAGTATAGGGTGGTGGTCATATTGGTGACGGAAGTGGAAAATAGACGAAGAAGGTCCAAAATCTGGAGAGGGTGTAATACGAAAGGCGGTTGTGGAGCAGATAGGTTAACATTGTGTGGCGGTGCGGTGGGGTGGGTGGCGGGGCGGATGAATAGCTTGGAGAAGGGGGACGAGTGGGGTGGTTGTCGGTACGAGGTGGGGAGCGAGAAGGTTCCACTCGATATGTTCGCCTACGGAAACGGACGCCTGAAGCGATGAGTTGGTCGACATCAGCAGCGGATGGAAGTTGGAGGCGAATCATATAAATCGGGCCCAGGAGATGACCTGGGGGAGTCATTAATTCAACCTTGTGACTCTGGCTAATAAATGGGGGTGAGATGCGAATATAAGAACTCAACAAGAGAGTTCTCTTAGCCTCTCTCACCCCAATTCTCCACAATTCTACCTACACGTGGTGCCCCTGTTAAGCTGAGCAACCCAACGGAAGGTTGGGTATCAACCCCAGCGGGAATCTGGGTCAGCGAGCCAACAGGATGTGGAGGACAGTGGAAGGCAACGGGAAACCACCACTGGCAGTATCTTCCAAGACGTTCATGAGATGGACCTCTTTGTAAAAGATTCCGGAGGTAAAGATTCCCCTCATTCGGATCTCCGGGAGGGGTGTACAACGAGGTTTTTAAAATATGGAAGGAAGGAGAAGAAGAAAGAAGAATTATTGCGGATGGGGACATGGAATGTTCTAACCCTTTTACAGGAAAGAAAATTAGAAAACGCTAAATATGAGATGAAGAGAAATAATTTGGATGTACTTGGAATGTGTGAAGTGAGATGGGGTGGATGTGGAGAACTAGAAAGTGGTGACTTCCGAATGTACTATTCGGGTGAAGATAAAAATGGATTGCATGGAGTGGGAATACTGATTGGAAAACGACTGAAGAACAAAGTTATGAAGGTTGAATATATCAATGGAAGGATTATGATGATAAGACTGAACGGGAAAAGAAAAGACTTAGTGATCATTCAAGTTTATATGCCGACCTGTAATCATTCTGATGAAGAGGTAGAAGAGTGTTATGAGAAGATAGATCAACTCATTGAGAAAGAGGAAAAGAATGCATGTATTGTTGTAATGGGTGATTGGAATGCGGTTGTTGGTGAAGGATCAGATGGTAAGACCATTGGTAAATTTGGATTGGGAGACAGAAATGAGAGGGGAGAAAGGTTGATTGAATTCTGTAATGAAAATTGCATGGTGGTTGGAAACACTTTGTTTGACAACCACAAAAGGAGAAGGTATACTTGGATATCTCGATTAGATGACAAGAAATATCAAATTGATTATATAATGATACAACAACGGTACAGAAACTGCCTAAAGAATGCTAAATGTTACCCAGGAGCAGACATTTATTCTGACCATATATTAGTTGTAGCAGAGGTAATGATTAAATTGAAAATAGTATGGAAAAGAAAGAAGAGAGAAGAAATTAATATTGAGAAATTGAAAGATAAAGACAAGTGTAGAGAACTAGAGGATGAGTATTGTAACAATAATACATTAGGAAATGAAACAGAAAATGTAGAAAGGAGATGGGAAACTTTTAAAAATGGGATAAAAGAAGCAGCTAAGAAAACGCTTGGAATCAAGGAGAGGAAAAGGGCAAAGAAGGAATGGATAACATCAGAAATGATAAGTAAAATGGAGGAACGCAGGAAATGGAAAACAGTAAATACCGAAGAACGAAAGCGTAACTACAGGAAGTTAAATAATGAATTAAGAAGAGAAACAGAAAAGGCAAAGAAGAAATGGTTGACAGAAAAGTGTGATGAGATAGAGCAACTGGAGAAAGAAGGGAAATATGACTTGATATACAAAGAAGCAACAAATATAGTATTCAGAGAAAAGAGAAGGAACAACAGCAATAAGGAAATAGAGGCTACAGATGGCACAATGATATATGAACCCCAAGAAATAATGAAAAGATGGGAAGAATACATAGAATGGCTATATGATCGGGACAATCGACCAAATGAAGAAGAACTTGAATTAGAGGAGGAAGATATGGTTAAAGAGGATGATAAAGGGGAAACCATACTGAGAAGAGAGATCGAAGCATCACTGAACGAGATGAAAAATAGAAAAGCAATGGGAATAGATGAGATTCCTGTTGAACTGTTAAAAGCGTTAAATAATGAAGGGAGAAAGGAGTTGATTGGATTATGTAATCAAATATACATGACAGGAAAATGGCCAAAGGACTTCAGTGAAATCATCTTAATTCCTACGGAAAAGAAAAAGAACAGCAAAAAATGTGAAGAACATAGAACATTGAGTCTGATTTCACATGCAGCCAAAGTCCTACTGCGGACGCTCAACAGAAGGATATATGGAAAGCTGAATAACTTTATAGGTGAAGAACAGTTTGGTTTCAGGAGAGGAGTTGGAACAAGAGACGCCATTGGACTTCTGAGGGTGATAGGAGAGAGGTACATAGAGAAAAACAGGAAGGTTTATGCTGTATTTATTGACCTTGAGAAGGCTTTTGACTGTGTCAGATGGGACAAATTGATGACAATCCTGAAGAAACATGGAGTTGATTGGAGGGATAGAAGGCTAATAAAGAATTTGTATATAAACCAGAGAGCAAGAGTGAGAATAGGAGATGAGTTGAGTGAAGAAATTGAATTAGGAAGAGGTCTAAGACAGGGCTGCTCTTTATCACCGACACTGTTCAACATCTATCTTGAAGAAATAATCAATGAAAGTTTTAATGGAAATAGTGGAGTTTGTGTTGGAGGTAGGAGAGTAGAATGTATAAGATTTGCAGATGATATGGTTGTGATGGGAGAAAGCGAACGTGAAATGATACAAATGTTAGATAAACTCAACATGAAACTAGAAGAATATGGAATGAGAATTAATAAGAAGAAGACCAAAAGTATGATAATTGGAGGAAAAGGTAGAAGTTGTCATATTAGTATAGGAGGAGAAGAAATAGAGCAAGTCAGTACGGTAACTTCAAGTGTTTGGGAAGTATGATCAGAGATGATATGTATTGCACAACAGAAATTAAGAAAAGAATTGCCATAGCAAAAGAAGGCTTTAGGAAGAAATCTAAATTATTTTGTGGACCACTAAACTAAGATTTGAGGAAAAGACTTGCTAAGTGTTACATTTGGAGCATAGCGCTGTATGGCGCAGAGACTTGGATATTGAGAAAGAAAGATGAGAGAAGATTGGAGGCACTAGAGATGTGGGTATGACCGGACGAGTTGGCCGTGCGCGTAGAGGCGCGCGGCTGTGAGCTTGCATCCGGGAGATAGTAGGTTCGAATCCCACGATCGGCAGCCCTGAAGATGGTTTTCCGTGGTTTCCCATTTTCACACCAGGCAAATGCTGGGGCTGTACCTTAATTAAGGCCACGGCCGCTTCCCTCCAACTCCTAGGCCTTTCCCATCCCATCGTCGCCATAAGACCTATCTGTGTCGGTGCGACGTAAAAGTCCCTAGCAAAAAAAGATGTGGGTATGGAGGAGAATAGAACGAGTGAAATGGGAAGACCGGGTAAGGAATGAGGAGGTATTACGAAGAGTAGGAGAAGAACGAAGTATGTTACAAACCATTAGAAGGAGAAAAATGAACTGGATCGGACATTGTTTGAGGAGCGACTGTTTACTGAAAGAAGGAATAGAAGGAATAGAAGGAATGGTGAAAGGCAAACGAGGAAGAGGAAGGAAGAAATATCCAATGTTGGACAATATCGAAGGAAATAAATATTCGGACATGAAAAACTTGGCGCAGGACAGGCAACAGTGGAAGAGGTTCATCCCATGACAAGACCTGCCATAAGGCAGAATACCTAGATAGATAGATAGATAGATTGTTAAAGATGCGGAACGCCCGACGAGCTGGAACGCCTGCCAGTTGCAGTTCATGAAGTAGATCACGTTCGGTGACGGCAGGGTCAATCCCACGGACGACGCAGCTCGGAGGTTGAGTTAGTTGTCTAGCGGGAGTAGAGCCATATTCATTGTCATAAGAGAGTACCGGAGCTGCGACGGTGGTATCCTGGAGGTTGGCAGGGGGCAGCTGGGGACTGGCTAGAGTCGTAGACAGGGAGGTGGTAGATGTAGACATGATAGGAGAGGGATGACTATAAGTAATAGTGGAGGTAGAAGAAGACGGAAAAAGGTGGACAGAAGTTGTGACGGTGGTGGTAGTAGTAGTAATAGTAGGTGAGAGAGGATGGACGGAAGTTGTGAGGGTGGCAGTGATAGAAGTGTTGAGGGGGGACGGTACTGTGAGAGGGAAGTCAGGAAGGGAAGCCATTTGGTGTAAAAGATGCTCCGGAGTAGGGACCGCTTTACAATCCGTACCAAAGATACGGATATACCGTTTTCGAGGACTCCCAGCGTGGTCCTGGATTGCGGAGGAAGGCCACGACATCTGGAGAAGGTTGACCAGAGAAGCCATCCTGGAGGCGAAGAATTGCTTCAATGCAGTGTCCGCGGCTGTTGAGTGCATCACGAATGGCAGTTGGGGAATGAGACGTGTCCACGCCCTTGATTAGAACCGAATACATAGTAGAACAGGAAGGCGACAGCCAACTAGACGTCTGCCCATGTGCTTATTCTTGGGCCGACTGAGCTGCAGCAGAGGAGAGCGCCACCCAGCCGAAAGAAGTCGTGGACGTACGAAGAGGGACGACGTTTTATGAAGAGGGAATGTTATCATGACTTTGTAATACAATATCTCGTTTTTAAAACTGCTGTCCAACTACCAGTGCTACTTCGCTTGCTGTCAATCAATCACCACTAATCTGCATTTAGGGCAGTCACCCAGGAGGCAGACTCCCTATCTCTTGTTTACCTAGCCTTTTCTTAAATAATTACAAAGAATAAGGAAATTTTTTTAACATCTCCCTTAGTAAATTATTCCAATCCTTAACCCCTCTTCATATAAACGAATATTTGCCCCAATCTGTCCTTTTGAATTCCAACTTTATGTTCATATTGTGCTGTTTCACACTTTAAAAAACACCACTCAAACTTATTCGTCTACTAATCTCATTCCACGCCATCTCTTCACTGACAGCTCGGAACATACCACTTAGTCGAGCAGCTCATCTCCTTTCTCCCAAGTCTTCCCCGCCCAAACTTTGCAACATATTCGTAAGGGTACTCTTTTGTCGGGAATCATCCAGAATAAATCTAGCGGCTTTTCCTTGATTTTCCTCCAGCTCTCGAATCAAGAAATCCTGGTGAGGGTCCCATACAATGGAACAATACTCCAGTTGGGGTCTTACCAGAGACTTATATGATCTCTCCTTTACATCCTTACTACAACCCCTAAATATCCTCATAACCACGTGCAGAGATCTGTACACTTTATTTACAATACCGTTTATGTGATTACCCCAATTACACCTAGGTACTTACTAGGTACTTACAGTGATCCTCATAAAGAACTTTCGCCCTGTCAACGCAGTAATTAAAACTTAGAGGACTTTTCCTGTTAGTGAAACTCACAACCTGACTTTTAACCCCGTTTATTATCATACCATTGCCAGCTGCCCATCTCACAGCAATGTCGAGGTCACGTTGCAGTTGCTCACAATCTTGTAACTTATGTATTACTCTATACAGTATAACATCATCCGCAAAAATCCTTGTCTGTGATTCCATATGTTTACTCGTCATGTGTATATATATAAGAAAGTATAAAGGTCCAATAATACTGCCATGGGGTATTCCCCTCTTAATGGTTACAGGATCACATAAAGCTTCGCCTACTCTAATTCTCTGAGTTCTGTTATCTAGAAATATAAACACCCATTCATCACTCTTTTGTCTAGTCATATTACACTAATTTTTGCCAGTAGTCTCCCATGATCTACCCAATCAAATGCCATTTGATGTCCCGAATCTAGGATATTTGCTATATCTTGCTGGATTCCTACAAGTTGAGCTGGAGTGGAATAACCTCTCCTAAACCCGAATTGCCTTCTATCGAATCAGTTTAGTTAATAATAATGTTATTCGTTTTACGTTCCACTAACTACTTTTTCGGTTTTCGGAGACACCGAGGTGGCGGAATGTTGTCCCGCAAGAGTTCTTTTACGTGCCAGTAAATCTACCGACACGAGGTTGAAGTACGTTTCCGAGAGTAGTTTTAAGGCTTATTATGGCGCAACATCGCATGCATTTGTTTCACCAGCCCTTGCTTTATATCAGCGAAGTAGTGAATCTCTCTCTCATCCTATCAAACTTTGAAAGGGCAGGCACCGAGCTCGATAGCTGCAGTCGCTTAAGTGCGGCTAGTATCCAGTATTCGGGAGATAGTAGGTCCGAACCCCACTGTCGGCAGATCTGAAAATGGTTTTCCGTGGTTTCCCATTTTCACACCAGGCAAATGCTGGGGCTGTACCTTAATTAAGGCCACGGCCGCTTCCTTCCCACTCCTAGGCCTTTCCTGTACCATCGTCGCCGTAAGACCTATCTGTGTCGGTGCGACGTAAAACAACTAGCAAAAAAAAAAAGAAAGGGCAGGTTAAGTATCACTTAACTGGTAGTCTGCAAGCTTTACCTCAACAAGAACCTCCATTCCTACAGATTTATTTTGTTCTTCCATAATTCGTTTCGGACCAAAAGAAGTCATTTAAAAGCAGACATAGCAATTTATTTTCTAATGCAGCCCATGAAATGAACGTACTCAGGATGCACACCCATGATCAAACTACAGAGCGCATCAGGAAGAGGCACACAAAAAACAAAAGCGGGAAGTTGCACTTTACCAGCGCTGCAGCACATAAAACGAGACTCTTCTTTAAACTTAATAGCGTTACAGTGTACGTATTTATGACATAGTGCCCAGAGAAACGGTTTAGTTGGTTTCATAAGCTATCTCCGAGTTATATTTCATCCCAGATAAAGCTTTCATCTCTATGGAAGTGAGCACCCTTCTTATCGTCCTGGGTTATTCTCCGCATGCCTACGAACGACTGCTTTGTGAACCTACGGATGATTTTGCTGGTAATTAGCTACCTCTGCTGCTCTATTGAGCTCCACATGACTTTGCTGGTAATTAGATGCTACTGATCTGTGAAATTATTGTTTATAATTATTGGTAGCCTACTGTATGAGCTGTTTTCTTCTAATGGCGTCTGTAAATCTGGCACGACGCTTTTAGTATGCTTCTTAGAGGTGGATATTCTACCAGAATTGTCAGATTCAGAAATGGATGGTGTGGACCCACCTTCATGAGGCAAATAAACATCAAAATGTCCATGAGATAGGTCTTTTATAGAACTAAAACGCTGTCTCTTTACGCGCTTCCCTTCTACACCAAATTTTTCATCCATCTCTCCATTGGGATATACGTCGAATTTGTCAAAAATGTTTGTCCAGCTGCCACTAACTAGCATTAAAGCGTATGAAATGCAACATATTAGCGAAGTAGTCGGCAGAACTACAAAAATTATTTCCATCACCGTGATGTGACATCATAGAAAAATGTTCATAGTAACTCACCACGTGAACTACTATCGCTTCACGTACCTCTCGGGCTATGACTTGGGTGTCATATAAAACAAAGGATATTTTAAATTAAAAAAAAATCCTTTCTTAGTGAGTCTCAACATTATGAAATGAATCTATTGAACAAATTTCATATATAGATTTTCAGCGAGCTATGATTTCTTTTGAAACTTTTGTAGCCCCCTTTTTACCCCCTTCAGGGGTTGATTTAAAGAAATAAAATAAACGTTTTTAATTATTTACATTTGAGAGCACTATTTCGAAGTTGTAAGTCAATAGACGCATTAAATAACGTTTCTCCACATACATTTTGAAACCCTTTATGACCCCTTTAAGGGATAAATTCTGAAAAATCCCTTTTTAGTGAGTCTCTACATTATAAAATGAAACTCCTGACCACATTTCATATTTATAGCTTCAGCGGTTTCTGCTCGGCGATGATGAATGTCAGTTAGTCCGTCAGTAAGGACATGTTATTTTATATACATACCTGGATCTCTGTCCACTGGAAATAAAAAATAACACTATCCATTTAGTACTTAAATAAACATTCGCCGTTCATTGACCTTCATGGCCCGTAACAAAAACGTCACTGTGGCTGAAGCAATCCACCCACTTACCTGCTGTGTGCCCGCGGAGCAAAAAACCCGGCGTGACTGCGCTAGTCAAAGCAAATGAGCTAGCTCGCCCTTCATAGTGCTTTGTCTTTCAGTATCAAGGACATCCGTACAAACAAGTGGTAAACTTTAATACTCAAAGATCTGCTCGAAAGTGCCTCGACATCATCGATTTTCTGTTAGCAACTTAAACTAACTTTAATTACTTTAACCAGTAATTGCAACCTAACTGATTTCCATGAGAGGTCCGCTTTTACAATACCCTTATTTAGTGTAAATGTTTGTTTATTTGTTTGCTTGTTTGTATTGTATTGGAAGCGTGATTAGCTCAGTAGCTTAGCTGCTGGCTTCCCACAAAAAAGGGCACGGTTCGAATCCCGATCGATCCTGGGTCGAGATTTTCATCTCTAGAATCACGTGCTATCAGGAAGGGCATCCGGTCTTAAACCCCCGGCCAAAACAAGAAAATACCGGGCGATAGTAGGTTCGAATCCCACTATAGGCAGCCCTGAAGATGGTTTTCTATGGTTTCCCATTTTCACACCAGGCAAATGCCGGGGCTGTACCTTAATTAAGGTCACGGCCGCTTCCTTTGCAACTCCTAGGCCTTTCACATCCCATCGTCGCCATAAAACCCATCTGTGTCGGTGCAACGTAAATCCTCTAGCAAAAAAACAAAAAATAAGCCTGGGAGGCTCCAGCGACTCTAGACATAACTGGGACAAGCTGAAAGAAGGTGATGATTATGAGAGCATTCGTTTGTATTCCGGTTGTTTTGTTCATTCTGTAATCACTATTCTGAGGTAGCAATATATTTTCCTGAGCGCTTAAATCAATATTAAAAGGAGAATAAGAAATGGTTTCCCTATATCAGTATCTAATGCGCAGTTTCGTTATGACATGTAAGAAGGAAACTTAATGAGTAGGTATTTCAGCAAGTATTTGCATCCTAGTACATGCAGGGTGGTCGGAAACATCGTGAACCGGGTATATGAGCGTCAGAAAGTTGGTCTTACTGATAAATAGTTTGAAATAAATAATTCGATATCTCGCGCCGTTGTCGTTTTACCACCTGCTGACGTTAGCAACTCAGATCACTTCGCGGGCGACTTTGCGATGCGGTTTTGCTAAATCTACACGTGGCTAACACCGGCTTGAGAGCACCACCTCGCTCCGAGCTGACAGCATCGCGCTACGGTGTGCTGATTTCTCGGCATGACTCACAAGCCGGTCTTGAACCACGTGCAGGTCTAGCAACACCGCCTCACAAAGCCCATTTGAGTTCACCAGGTGATAAAATTACAGCCGTACGAGATGTCGAATTAGATTCTTCAAATTATTTACCAGTTGGACCAACCCTCTGGAGCTCCATATACCCCGTTTACGTTGTTTCCGACCACTCTGTATAAATATGCATGGTCCGTGGTCCAACAGCTCTGCACTCTGACGGCCCATCGAGCAGAGGAGCGGTGGCCACAGCTCTACCGTGGCTCTACGCCTCTGCATTCGGGAAACGGGACAGGGCTGGACTTCACGGCTGGCCCCAACCGTCGGCTGTCTTTATAATGGTTTTCCGTGGTTTCCCATTCTCCTGCACTAAGGCGAATGCCGGGACAGTTCCTGGTCTAGGCCACGGCCGCCAAGCCCCTCACCTTCTGCTAGCATCTCCTTCACCGTAACAGATCTCCCGGATTGACAGACGGTGTCACCGTCTAAGAGGCCCGCATCCCCCTTCAGGGGAGGAATGAAAACATTTTAGTAGTAGTAGTCGTCTTACCCCATGCTCCATAGCTGAATATTCAGCATTGAGTCCTTCGGTTCACAGAGCTCCGGGTTCGATTGCTGGCCAGGTGAAGTTTTAAATCTTAAATGGTTATTTCCCTTGGCTCGGAGACGGGGTGTTTGTACCGACCCGAACATGCCTGCAACGTGCACACCACACACAACACTACACTCCACCACAATAACACGCGGTCTCCTATACACGACAGATGCCACCCACCATCGTCGGAGGGTCTGCCTCACAAGGGCTGCACTAGGCTAGCAACAGCCACACGAAATTATTATTACTTAGCCGATATTTTAACAGGCATTGGAAGGATGAAAATGTATTTATACCACGTATTCCCCTAATTCATTGTAATTATCCCATCTTACCGGGCGAGTTGGCCGTGCGGTTAGGGGCGCGCAGCTATAATCTTGCATCCGGGAGATTGTGGGTTCGAAGCCAATTGTCGGCAGCCCGGAGATGGTTTCCCGTGGTTTCTCATTTTCACACCAGGTAAATGCTACGGCTGTAACTTAATTAAGGCTACGGCCGCTTCCTTCCCACTCCTAGGGCTTTCCTATCACATCGTCGCCATAAGAGCTTTCTGTGTCGGTGCGACGTAAAGCAGTTTGTAAAAAAACATTATCCCATCCAAGTTGAACTACTTCACTTCCTCATAAGTGTCTTCTTTGCAATATCTATATATATAATAACTTGTCCTGACTGACTGACTGACTGACTGACTGACTGACTGACTGATTGACTGACTGACTGACTGACTAACTGATACATCATCGCCGAGCCAAAACTACTGGACATAAAGAAATGAAATTTTGGGGATATATTCATATTAAGATGTAGGTGCTCGCTAAGAAAGGATTTTTGGATATTCCGTCGCTAAGGGGGGTGAAAAGGGGGTGAAATTTTAAAATGAGCGTATCTATATCTCAAAACTTTTAAAGTTTGCAGATGTAAAAATTGGTGTTTTGAATCTTCATTAAAAATAAAGAAACACGTATTTTTTTGTTTTGGAAAAATCCCAATAGGAGGGGTGAAAAGGGGTGAAAAAGTGGTGAAAAATAGGTTGAATGCCTTTAATGAGGATACTTATATCTCAGAAACTGAAGATATTACAGACCTGAAAATTGGAGTTTGGGATCTCCTTTAAAAATAAAGAAACACTTTTTTGTTTTTGGAAAATCCAATTAATGGGGGGGGGGGGAGGATGAAAAGGGGGTGAATTTTTAAAATGAATGTATCTATATCTCAAAACTTTTAAAGTTTATAGATGTACAAATTGGTATTTAGAATCTCCTTTAAAAAGAAAGAAACGCGTATTTAATTGTTTTCGGAATATCCCAATAGGAAGGGTGGAAAAGGGTGAAAAAGAGTTGAATGCCTTTAATGAGGCTACATATATTTCAGAACCTGAAGATATTACAGACCTGAAAATTGTTATTTGGGATCTAGTTTAAAAATAAAGAAATAGGTATTTTACCGTTTTTGGATAATCGAAATAATGGGGGTGAATTTTTAAAATGAGTGTGTCTACATCTGAAAACTTTAAAAGTTTACAGATGTAAAAATAGGTATTTAGAATCTCCTTGAAAAACAAAGAAACACGATTTTTTTTTGGAAATCCAATTAATGGCGGTTAAACAGGAGTGACAAATTGGAGTGAATTTTTTGAAAGATTATATCTACAGAATATCTGAGAAACGTAAAATGTTAGAGACGTAAAAAGTGGGTATTTGGAATCTCCTTTAAATGCAAAGAAACATAGGTGATTTGTTTTTCGAAACTCTACTTAAGCAGAACTAAAAAGGGGTGAAATTTTAAAATGAGAATTTGTTCAGTATATCTAAAAAACTTAACATGTTACAAAAGTGAAAAATGGTATTTTTTATCTGTATTAAAAATAAAGAAACGTGTATTTTTAGTTTTCGGAACTACCACTTGGGTAGAGGTGTGTGTGTGGGGGGGGGGGGGTTAAACATGACTGAAAATGGTGTTGAATTCTTTTAATAAGGCTACTGATATCTCAAACATGAAGATGTTACAGGCGTAAAATTTGATATTTGGAATCTGCTTTAAAAGTAAAGAAACACGTATTCTCGGAAAATCCAATGAAGGGGGGGGGGGGGTGAAAGAATTGAGTAATTAATTGACTTAATTGTATGAGAATACATACATCTAATTAAAATTAAAGTTGTTACAGACGTGAAAATTGGTATTTGGATCTCCTTTAAAAACAAGGAAAACGCGTTTTGGGGGGGAAACCATCTTGGGGGGCGGGAGTGAAAAGGAGTTGAATTCCTTTCATGAGGGGACACAAATAAAAAACTGAATAAGTTAGAGTCGTGATAATTGGTATTTAGAAGATCCTTTACTATTAAAGAAACAAGTATTTTTGCCGGAAAATTCACCTGCGGAGTGGGGGGGGGGGGGTGTGAAAGGAAGTGAAAAACAGTTAATTATTTTTATGGAGATACTTATATCTCAAAACTGAAGGTAATAGACATGAACACTGGTGTTTGGAACCTCCTTTAAACATAAAGAGACACGCCTTCTTTTAATTTTTTGGGGGCGGGGGTAAATAAACTTAACGGCGGAGGGGTGTAAAAGGAGGTGAGACGAATTGATTTTACTGTTCATAATGTACTTATAAGGAGCCTCCGTTGCTCAGGGGGCAGCGCGCCGGCCTCTCACAGCTGGGTTCCGTGGTTCAAATCCCCGCCACTCCATGTGACATTCGGCTGGACAAAACGGAGGCGCGACAGGATTTTCTCCGAATACTCCGGTTTTCCCTGTCATCATTCATTCCAGCAACACTGTCCAATATTTAATTTCATTTGTCATTTATCGATCATTAACCCAGAGGAGTGCTTCGGCAGCCGGCACAATTCATATTGTCGCCGCCAGATGCGGCTTTTTTCATTCCATTCCTGACCCTGTCGAATGACTGGAAACAGGCTGTACATTTTCGATGTACTTATTCTGATCATAAACCGATCATTTTTAATCTTTCCTGGGTTCGTTTTCAACAGCCATCTTTTCCTTTGGAGAACGTTCTTATATTACAGTAGATTCTCCTGGCATATAAATAAAAATGTAAACACATTTAAAATAAACGATAGGAATGAGATTGATCGTCAGACTGTTCACCTCTATAATAAGGTCAATAATGCACAGAAGTATGTCATTCGTATCGCCAGAAATCCCGCACACTTGCCTACGCGCGACAATGGTGCTGGTCACATTGTTAACAATGAAAATGGCAGCAGATGTAATTTACTGGACGGATAATGACTAAGAATGCAGTCCGGCCGCGGGTTCAGTACCGCTAAGGCACCCAAGAAGACACCACGTCGGATCTGCTGAAGGATTTGATCCATATTAAAAATGCTTATAGGAAAAGATGGCAAAGATTTAGGGACTCAACTGACCGGGTGGAATACCTGGACCTAGCCCGGGAAGTACGAAATCGATTGCTGGAAAGAAAGATTGAAAAAGGGAGGAAACTTGCCGTAATCTATTAGAAAATGAGTCAGATCGCGAATTTTGGCAGATTCTCGCAGAAAACGAGTCACATCGCGAATTTCGGCGGATTATATATCTAAAACAATAAGCATTCAATTATAAATTTCAGTATAATACCGTAGCAAAGCACGGATATCTTGCTAGTCCATAAATAAGTGAAAAGAGCTGCCGCTGTGGCAGAGCTGGGAAATTCAGAATGTTTTTCGCACGCCCAATTGTACGTTGCTTGACCTCGTGTGAAGCTCTTCGAAATCTACTTTTACACATGCACTAGACGTTGGGAACCAAAACACGTTTATACCGAGCAATGGCGAAGCGTGGATTCAAGTCAAAGGCATGCAAAATTCAATTATAGGCTACCAATTTCTACGCAAATTATGATATAAATTAATTATCATTTGGATATTGTAATTATAATTCATTTCATATGATGAGCCCATCATTTTGGGAATCAGAAAGTACGCGCCATTTTAAGGCGGCTGCTACGTGAAAAAGTTGTTCGAGTTAATTTATTGTCGACACGTGTGACCTTGCCATGCACGACGGCATTCACAGTTGAGCGCAAACGACCTAAAAGTGCATCCAATTACAATTAAGCCCTTGCGACATGATTAAAGTTCATATTTGAAAATTGTGATGAATGAATTTTTTCTAGCGTTATGGCTACTTGTTATTTGTAAATTTAAAGCCGAAATTCTGCAATATAAATGCAAACGTGTTATGATAATGAGAGAGCAGGAATATATAAATGTAACGGAGTGCATAGTGCGATGAGATTGTCAAAGCTCCAGAAGGTAATTGAGCAGAAGCAAGGAAATGTAGGCCGTGGTTGAAATCGCTTTAACTTTATGAATTATCTGGTATGTTGGTCGAGTCATGTAGTGGAAGTTTATAAGATTCTATGTTTGTTTGGTGGACTTGGCGTCAGTGTTTTAGCGGGACGAAGAAGTTTACAAGGAAGGGTACCAAACTGTTGTCGCGCACATTTTGAATCTATATAGCAGGGCTGGCCATAACGAGGCTCGCGAGCCACATGCGGCTCTTGAGTCAGTCTCGTGCGGCTCTTGACACCAAGTTTTTTTTTTTTTTTTGCTAGGGGCTTTACGTCGCGCCGACACAGATAGGTCATATGGCGACGAGACACCAAGTTTAGAGTAAAATTAACTGACATAATTATTGGAAACTAACAACATCTCGTGGTCGGCGGCAGTCAGCAGCAGTGATGTGCGGCTTAAATTAATTAAATATAAATATCGATCTAAACTCACTGATGAACATTTAAGTGTAATATTGTGAACTGCGCTGACAAATTATCAGCCAGATTAAAAAAAAAAAACTAACAGCAAAAATGAACACTGGAAGAAGCACTTCTCAAAAGTTAAATATCATTCCTTGATATGCACCTGAACAATAATGTTCTGTGTAGTGTAGAACATGAATGTTCCTTCATTTGTTATAAAATGAAAAGCGTGTCTTCATTTTATAAACCATTTTGTAAACATGCTCTCAATTTTGTCTCCTAAATTTGCTCGTAAATTTGCGGCTCTCAAAATTAAGGTTAGTGGCCACCCCTGCTATATAGTGTGTTGAATAGACAATATCAAAATATGTATACCATGCTAATTAAGCTGCTATGGACAAGAAACAAAGGAGCTACCAGATGCAAAATATAGACTATGAGTACACATAGGGACAGGAATCCTCGTGCAGATTAGTCCAAACGCAGCTGAATATTGTAGATGGGCGAGCAAATGCATTCAGTAACGTTTAAATACCGGAAATAAAATACATTACCCACCCATGGCAGTTCAAGTGCAGTAGACATCAAGGTCGATAAGTAATGCGTGGTCTAGACAAAAACATCTTTCACACTGAGCAATGAAGGCAAGCTGAACACAGTCATCGTTGAAACATTCTTCTTCCAAACCACTCTTGAAACAATATTCGGAAAATGTCTGAAATGATCCTGGATGTTCATCGGTGTAACCACATTTGAAGAAAGGAAATCGGGTCAATTGTTTGAATATATTTGCCGAAAATTGAAAGTGGACAAACGATTAAATTCGAAGAAACTGTTCCCTTGGCCACACTTTAACTGTGGACTATAACACTATCATATCTGCGATGAACTGTACCATAATTTTGCATGGAAGGAAAAGGAAAACGTCCGCTGGTCGTACCAATCCAGTACATTTTGCAGGTATCAGCTTCTTGTGAAATTCAATATCTTCTGGAACTGTCCAAAAATCAACCAATCGAAGAATCGATTTCTGGCGTGCAAATTCGGCCATAACACCTGTTCCAGGAACACTTTTAAATCCCGTTTTGTCACGTTTGGTGATTTGTTAGCATATGCTTTCACATTGGGTAAATCAAATGTCATGCTTGCTGGAAATTTCCACTGGGTTCCGAGAAAAGAACTTACGTGTGTGGAAGAAATGTGCCATCCATTACAATAATAGGCATTATCCTTTATGAATGGGTGGTTGCTGCAACTGAATCCACGGTACCATAAATCGTCTTTGCTCCCTTAACAGCAAGAGTTCTTCCATAGCGTAAGTCTTTACAAAATCTTTACTGATCTGCATTATCTGTTCTGGTGTAAAATTATACTTTTCAATGAAACGCCTTACTTCGTAACAAACTCATCAGCTTTTTCTTCTGTATCAGCGGCACCACCAACAAATCTCTGCTGCCAACTTTATCTGTGATATTGCGAGAAATAATCTTGTTTTCTTCTCTGGAACAGCTGTAGCCATGATTTGGAAGCTTGAATGTTAAGGTGTCGTTTGGATCAATTTGTGCTTTAAAATACATAGCCCAGATTCGTAGCCTTCGGTCCTGTATAATTTCATGTTGTTTTCGCATTGCAATGAACTGACCACGTACCTCGTTGTTTATTATTCCTTGTAGCACCTTCCTGTTTGTGCCGTGTCGTTTCAGCGTCTTTTCGAAGTTTTGCAAAACTGTCTTCTTTTATACTTGTCCCTTTTTGTGCCATTACGGTAGCGAATTTGACTCTAGGGGACATGTCTAGGGCTACTCCAAGAGGGCACTATTGTGGAGGATCATTTCCTCTTGGCTGCTCCGTTCAGATTTTGTAAGCGACAGCCAAGTAACCTCCAGGAGATGTTGTTCTATTCTTCTTTGGTGGCGACAGATAATACGAGGAGGTGGTGGTGGTGGTGATTATTGTTTTAAGAGGAAGTACAACTAGGCAACCATCCTCTATATAACACTAATCAGAGGGAAAAATGGAAGGGATCCGATACTTCGAAAAATGAAGATATCGGCCAAAGGAAGACAAGGGCCACGAAGGGCGTGAAAATGAAAGACTCCCTAGCCCTCGCAAACCTAATAACGTCGGGGTCGGAAAAGAACAAGAGTTGACCAAGGGAGGTCGGATAGGATAGATAAAAGTGAGGAGCCTGGCACAAGTAAGTGGAAGCAATGCCAGGACTCAGCTGAGGGCCCCGTGGTCGCCAACCCACGCTCCAAATTTCAGAGCCCCCGAGGCCCCTTTTAGTCGCCTCTTACGACAGGCAGGGGTACCGTGGGTGTTATTCTACCGCCCCCACCCATACGAGGAACCACTGCTCTCATCACTGCCACATACTGCTGGACCGCTTTATGAAGTGGAATCTTTTTCTAGCTGTATCGCTGCATCATCCCCAAAATCACGTTCAATATCATCTTCATCGGTAACGTCTTCATCTACCATAAGAGTTCTATACTCTTCTGTAAGAACTTCTTCATCAAGTAGCTGGTTTCTGATCTGTTCGAAAACTATGTGATCTACCCTAGTTGGTTTCTGCTCCGAAATAACAAAGAAATCCACTAACAACTTAAGGACCATAGCTGGTTTCATTTTGTAGCAGCTTATGCGTACAAAGGGTCACATTCACCTCTAAGACGAAACTAGCAGACCGATTTCGCGTCTACTCCTTTTTTTTACGCTCCATACTCCCCTCCTCCTTCTTCCACTTTCAGCGGTCCATAGCACGCCAAATTGTACCAAAGGTTATTTCTGATATTCTGAAACATAAATAAACTGGTCTCGTCGAAAAGTCAGTGACAACAGTTGGGTACCCTTCCTTGTCAGCTCACCCGGCCCGACTGCGTTCAGCGACACACGCATTTGATAGATACGGGACAGTGCGAACGTATCAGAATCGCTCCGGGACAATAGTTTTCCAATAGTGTTCGGACTTCGATGAAACACCTGCAAGTTCAATAATGAATGGTAAGCTCTGATTTTAATAAGAAAAGGAGTAGTGCCAGATACCAGAGTATTTTTCTGTAAGGAATACTCTTTCATGCATTAGTGAGAGTCTATCTCGTTACCATAAGTAACAGTGAGTTGGCCGTGCGGTTAGGGCCGCGCGGCTGTGAGCTTGCATCCGGCAGACAGGGGGTTGGAACCCCACTGTCGGCAGCCCTGAAGATGGTTTTCTGTGGTTTCCCATTTTCACATCAGGCTGTACCTTAATTAAGGCCACGGCCGCTTCCTTCCCAATCCTAGGCCTTTCCTATCCCTTCGTCGCCATAAGACTTATCTGTGTCGGTGCGACATAAAGCGAATTGAAAAAAAACTGTAATCAATTTGGGGAGTCGTAACCACTCAACTTAGTGAGGCTATTCATCGTATGAAAGCGGTTGTAAACGCAGTGGTATCAGACGAACGCTGTATTTGCCCAGAATTCCTTTTTTAGTGTGGGCGCGAATCGTTATAAACTCATCGCGATTCATGTGCGCAATTGTAAGGTGTCGAGACACCTTCCGTGTGTTCTATTTTCCAGATGCTCTACCATCACAAGTTGTGTGAAATGATGATGGAAGGAAGGAAGCATGATATTATAATGATGTCTGTCGAAACTATGATGTCACACTAAACACATTTGTGCCTGAGGCGGGACCAAGGTCTGTAAATACGTATTCCGTTAACTAACACGTAGACATGTGCCGCTCACCATCCTGTTTCTGATGCAGGTTTAGCCCTGGTGTTCTTGAATAATTTTTTAGGTGTATCATGTAAATGGGTAATTTTTAGAAAGCGTGTGGATAAATGTATATTTTTCGTTGGTTAATGTATTTTTTTCTTCCTTGTGTTATGTCACTGCATTCCGATAACGGATTGGTGCGAGGTTTTGTGTCGAAAAACGGGAAGTCTCTAATCCGTTGGTAAAAATTATTTATAACCATGACATTCGGAAAATCTAACCGGTGAATTGGGAATTCATTCTTTCAACAAGTATTGAATCGGGAATTGAATAACGTTTTTACTGTGTAATGGAAGATTTGCGAACTCACAAATGTTAAATATAATAATAATAATAATAATAATAATAATAATAATAATAATAATAATAATAATAATAATAATAATAATAATAATAACGTTAAAGTTCGAGATAGATGCTACAAATGCAGCGAGACCGGTCACCTATGAGATCGTGCGGATGAAATGAGCAGTCATCAAGGGGTAAACCAGGAGTATCGCGTTTATCTTGTCGTCACGACGGAGTATTGTTGTGGTCATTAGTGACGGGAAATGTCCATGTAGTTTGAGGTTGTTGTTCTGTAGTATGAAATTGTGTTGCAGAAAGTGTCCGGAAGATAGTAATGGTAAACCGGGTTTGTGACCTGAGGAATTAGTGTTCTGTGGATATAGAGATGGGCATGATGTTTCCGTGGTTTCGCATCGTCGACAGGATTGTGTCGTCGTCACGACGTTTTAGTAGAGATAGGTGTATTTCAGGTATTTCTTCTGAGGAATCAGTATTTCTTTGGAGATATTTAGGATGTGATGATTTCCTGGTTTCGCAGTGTCATTTGGTGACATTTGTCCAGTGGATTGTGAAGTAGGTCTCGTTATGTGGATTTCATGTTTGTCAACAGAATGAGTTTTTTTATGTGCTGGAATTGTGTCTGTAAATTGAAGATGTCTATTTGCATTTGGTTAGATAAGGGATCGCAGGGATAAAACGGTCAGGCGAAAAATTAGCCAGCGGGAGCCGACCGTTTGTAGATGCGATAAAATGTGCCAATTGTGTCTTTTGTACTGGTTAGAAAATTTCATTTCCTTCAATGCTAGAAACTTACGATTACTTAGAAGATTTTTTAACAATTTGTTTTACGTCGTTCCGAAACAGAGAGGTCTTTTGGCGGCGATGGGATAGGAAAGGCCTAGGAGTGGGAAGAAAGAGGTCGTGTACTTAATTAAGGTACAGCCCCAGCATGTGCATGGTGTGAAAATAAGAAACCACGGGACACCAAATTCAGGG
Source organism: Anabrus simplex (assembly GCF_040414725.1). Taxonomy (NCBI): domain Eukaryota; kingdom Metazoa; phylum Arthropoda; class Insecta; order Orthoptera; family Tettigoniidae; genus Anabrus; species Anabrus simplex. Next base: position 318,437,120 of record NC_090266.1, on the reverse strand, counting down.
CTGCTGACAGTGAGGTTCGAACCCGCTATCTCCCGGATGCAAGCTCACGGCTGCGCGCCGCTAACCGCACGGCCAACTCGCAAGGTACTTAGAAGATTTAAAACCTTGTTATTCCGTATTCAAGCCTCCTTTCCAATTAGGATCAGTGATAGTAAACGTGCAGATAATTTGCGGTTTACAGGATGAGTGAGTTAGGTTTTGTTGTTGTCGTTGCTTTCGCGGGTAGCGTTCAATTGATAGGGCAGCGATCATTGAATCAAAAGGAGCTTTGTGCTCAGGCAAGCATTATCTTACAACGGGAGCAGGTTTCTATGATGTTTTAGGTCGTTGTTTGATATCTGAATTGGTGCGACTGAGTGCTTTTCTCATGTGAATCGGGAGCCACCACAGTTTATCAGAGTGGTTATCACGCGAAGTTGTATGGAGCGGGTGTATGATAAGGCGCCGGTTTTTGCATGGTAACCTAGGTTAGATGTCATGCGTGAGCAATATAGCGTGTCACATTTATTTTATTTGGGGGATTTACGAGGGCGAATCAAAAAGTAAGTTACACTAGCCCTAGCCCTTCTCGAGAGCACGCTGTGTGTCGTGACCGTGGCCAATGCGGAGCAAGCTACAGTAACTGCTGACACGTCCGATAGGTAGGTTGGTTTGGTATCCCGCCGTGTTGTGTGTGTGCAGAGCGGGCTAGGTTCAGTGGCGCGTCAACTGGATGCTCGCTCCAAATTGGAGGTGAGTGCAACGATCAGATTTCTATGGGGCTAAACGGCTCAATTGCACGGACATTCATCGTGAAATCACAGTTAGATTCCAGGTTACTGGGCTAGTGGCAAGTGGAGTTGACCTCCCGGCTATGTGTGTTCGTAATCTCCGTGGCGTGCAGTTGCTTGTGTGTTCGCCCCGTGTGGTTCACGCTCGCTTAGAGTACGGCAGTACAGACTTAGTAGTTGTGTGGACATTTATTCGTGCCTTTCAGTGACTACGTCTTCCTGGTGTGTGGCCTAATGACATACCTCGCTATTTAATTAGCAGTTAGTGTTAAGGAAGGGGGCCTGTATGGGGAGGGCGCTCCTCCCCCCCCCCCAATATCAACGCCTAATGTACTCATACCAAACAGCTTACAGCAGGTGTCTCATAGCTCCGAGAGTGCTCTGGTGGTGCTAAATTCACCACCTAGACTGTAATATGGAGGCGAGTTTTCCATATGTTGTGCCGGCAAACAAACGAGCATTAGAAGAACCTTCAAGTAACCTCGATAAGAAACAAGCAGTTACACCAGAAAACGCTACAGGTAATGTTTCAAAAATACGCCCTCTCCCAGTGATTCAGTGTCTAGCTCAGCTTCTAGTCAAGCTGATAGTGTTTCTGACTTGAATGAGGTACCAGCTGTGCTTCCCCCTCAAAATAGCTGAGCACCGCCTCGGCTCACTGCATATGATTATAACAAAGCTAACCGGTATCACATTGATTCTTCAGGGCCTTATTACATCTACTGTATGTGGAAGGGAAAGAAGGAAACACAGTTAAACTACATCCGATGGCATTTGGTGAAGTGATTTATTGGGAGTGTCCATCTCAACGTCGAAATATCAAAGATATTTCTTCCATCGGAAAAAATCGTCTTAAAATGGAATTTCATTCAGCACAAGCAGCAAACTGGTTTGTTAGTTCTACTTTCTTTTCCTCACATCAATCAAAAGTTTACATTCCTTCTCACGTCATCACTCGACAGGGTGTCATTCGAGATATGCATACAGAAACAGAGGAAGACGAACTATTGCAGGTGATAGATTCTTCTGTTAAAATCTGACGAGTCCGTCGTATGTACAGGTGCACACTTAAGGACAATGTTCCAACTGATGTTCCAATACGGACTTGTGTGGTTACCTTTAACTCTCAGAGTTTTTCAGACAGTATGTCAAATAATGGGGCACGTTGTGAGGTTTCTCCATATGTGGCACCAGTATGCATTGATGATGTTTGTTGTTTAAAGGGGCCTAACATCTAGGTCATTTGCTACCACTGCTTGCGCTTCGGACACATTAGTAAACAATATCGCTCTCAGGGTAGATGTAATAACTGCGGTGTATCACACGCTCCAAACCCCTGCTCACTGCCTCAGTCTCAGTGCATACATTGTCAAGGTCAACACAATGCCCTCAGTAGAGAGTGCCCCGAGTATAACAAACGATTAGAGATAAACGAGGTTTCGGCCAAATGTAACATACCATTCAAGGAAGCTAAGGCTGCTGTTATGAAAATATCATATGCTGAAGTGGTTCAACCATTACCTCTCACACACGAGCAAGTTTTTCCTCCCTTACCAAGACAACAAAAACAAAACGTTTTCCAACGTCGGCGACCTCCTCCGGAGTTACCTAGAACATATATCCCCCAACCACCGGTATCTTACCATCCCCATGAAGACAGTGGGGATCCAGTGGGCCCAAATCCTTATCTCCCTCAGTCTCACAGTAATAGCACCCCGTAGTGCAAATCCTTTGCCTGGCAACTCTTCTCAACCAAACCTTACCTCACCAGAATCCTTTATTACAGGCATCCTTAACCTAGTAACTCAGCTTCTACACGGCATTCTTCTATCAAAGTATGGTATCCCTTCGGCATCGGAACTTCGCGAAATGATAACACAAAACATTCACGGAAAGTTTTAAATTAAAAATATTGCAGTGTAGTAGCCAATAAGAGCAAGCTTATAAACACAGTCTTCAAAAAGAATTACATGATCTGCACATCAACTTGGCAGCATTATATGAGACTTGATTTCGCGCTGGTATACCAGTTATGTTTCCTGGATTTCGTGTTCTGCGCTCAGACAGAGATGATGGATATAGAGGCAGTGGTCCTTAATAGGCAACAATATTCGTCACAGTGCAATATCCCTTACTTTTCCTGGAGTTCTTTCAATCCAAGTGGTAGCGGCTCGTATCTTCCTCCCCACGGTGGCATTTACATTAACATCTATCTATTGCCCATCACGTATTGTAATTCAATTAGGAGAATGGAACAGTTTATTTAACCAACTGGAACCTCCATACATTACATGTGGAGACCTAGAAGCCCATTGTGTAGCTTGGGGATGTGCTTTTACGGACCGTGCTGGAATAGTCCTTCAAGATATGATGGATGACTACCGCCTGGTCATACTCATCGACGGTAGTCCTACCCTTATATCTCGGCCAGGACATTGACCTTCGGCAGTAGACATAACTATTTGTTCTCCAGTAATTGCTGCCATCCTAACCTAGGAAGCACGACGATACTCCCTGGGATCTGATCATCTTCCTCTCGAAATTAATTTACAAAATAGCTATGCCTTACCTACAACCTTCTACCCAAACACAAAATGGAACTCCAAACGAGCAAATTGGATTGCCTTTAGCGGGAAGATATACTCCGAACTTCGTACTGCAACTCTCCCTACCGACCCACTTAAAATTACGACTGATTAATACACATCATAAATGCTACAGCTTCGGTTAGTATACCAGCGAAACAGTCTTTCTATTTTCCGAAACATACCCCTACGCCGTGGTGGGACACAGAATGCTCCCGAATGATTGCAAGATTGCAAGAAGAAAACTTGCTTTTATGCAATATCGACGTCTTTCTTCCTGGGAAAATTATTCTAATTATCAACGTATCAACGCACAGGTCAAACTATTTTTAAAGAGAAAAAGCGGTCCTGTTGGCGAAGATACTTTGAAGAAATGAGCAGAGAAACACCGCTTGCTAAAATCTGGAATAAAGTTAGAGCCTTAAAATGGGTAGGGAGTAGCTCCCCCACGTTCTTCATTTCCATCCGATTGCGTCGAGGCTTTTTATAGTCATATTGACTATACACTACTCTGCCGCAATTGCCCGGTTAGCGATTTTCACCCAACTGGGGTCGCAATCATTTTCTGTTACGACCATTTACTTACACGGAACTCCAGTTGGCGTTAAAACATAACAACAAAACTGCCTCTGGTAAGGACTACATCCAGTACTCGATGTTATCCCATCACACTCGCTCAGCGCATGATCTATTACTAGACATTTTTAACAACATATGGACACGGGAAGAGTTACGTTAGGACTGGATTACTCAAATTGTCATCCCTATTGTGAAGCCTGGAAAGGACCCTAGTGACCCTTCTTCTTATAGAGCGAATACTTTTTCCTCGTGTGTGGTGAAGACTCTGGAAAGGATGGTGAAAACACGACTCGAGTGGTAGTTAGAACACCAGCAGCTACTCCCTCAGTCGCAGTATGGATTCCGCAGTTGGAGAGGAACATTGGACCATCTCAGTATACTCACTTCTGAATAGATATCTTACGGCTCTCTCACTGGATATCAGCTCAGGTTACGATAACGTCAGTCAGTATACCAGTTCTATTCAGTAAGCTTCAAACACTCCGTATCCCTCCAGCTTTTATATATGGTCTTCAGACATTGTTACAAGAACGATATACCTACGTACGAGATGGGCATAGTCGTTTACATGGCCCTCGTCGCGTGTGTAAATGTCTCCCACAGGGCCCTGTGCTCATCCCGCTTTTGTATACAATCTATACTGCTTATCTTGAGCATCTGTTTAGCCCCTCGAATCACGTCTTAACATACGCGGACGATGTGTGTATTTACACTACTTCCTCTAGCTTCGAGGTTACATCTCTTCGTTTACATTGTATGGCCTGCGATCTGGCAAAACGGTTGAATAATAATGGTCTTGAATTGTCTCCATCGAAATCCACTGTGGTTACTTTTACCCGCAAAAGTACTTTGCCTCAGCTTGTTGATATCAATTTAGGACCATTCACGTTGCCAATGAAATCATCATTACGCCTATTGGGTATGCACATTGATAGTCGGCTAACTTGGAGTTGCCATATTGTTCACGTTCTTCCAAACATTGAACGAGTGATTAGTATTCTCCCCTTTGTGACACGTACCTGGTGGGGAGATGATCCTGTTATACTTTTGACTCTGTATCGTTCTATGATACGCTCCATGATCGATTATGGGAGATTTTTGTATGGGAATGCTCCTGCATACGTCACGAAGAAACTCGACACCATACAATTTCGGGTGAACCGCATCTGTTTGGGTGCTATGCGATCAATACTAATAAAAAATCTCTTAATAGAAGCTGAAGAATTATATTTGCAAATGCGCCGAGAACTGATAGGCAATACATTTCTGTTACAAAGTTCTGCTATTTCACAGCGTCCCAAATGCACTTCAACGATTGACCCTTATCGAGGAGAGACATGGAAGACGCTCACGATGCAAGCCACTGCTTCTGTTACGCTGCTACAACGAAATGAAAACGATTTTCTCACTAACTCTCAAACCACGAAACATGCCTGGATTTGAAGCCTGCTTTCAGTGTTCTTCACATCGACTGCCTATATACCATCTACCTAGATATCTCACCACAGATGCTCATATGCAGAACTACATTTCGGGTCTGATTCGCTCCATGTGACCTAATAGTACTTATATCCTCACGGATGGTTTCAAATTCGATGATTCGGTGGGATATGCATATTACTGCCAACAAGCGGCATAATGTGGTAGCTTCAAACTAACGCCCGAAACCTTTATTTTTACAGCGGAAAATTTAGCTATATGTGCTGCACTTGGTTTTCGTCAAAACAAGCCATTCGATTCCGCTCTCACCATTACGGAGAAATTACAAAATCTCCAGTGGAATCCCCAAACGCATGGTTACTTGTATGACATCGCGAAGCGAGCTTTCAATATATACTCTTCAGGTCGCCTCATAGCATTCCTTTGTGTCAAAGGACATAGTGGAACTTTGGCAATGAAAATGCTGACGTACTAGCCAAACGTGGCATCGGAGTATGTACTTACAGCGTCGCAACTCCCATGGATGGACTTTATTCCCACAATTCAACAACAAATTGGTCACAAATGGTCTACGGAATGGGAAACATCTCAGAAGCATAAAGGTAGAGCTTATGCTCTCGTACAACCCAACATCCCTTCTAAGCCACGGTATTATAAGTTTCATCGGTCACGAGGTCTAACGGTTTCAGTAATCCGAATGAGGCTCAATCATGGATCATTCCCTTCATATTTACATTGCATATGGATTTTGGATTCACCGGGCTGTCGATGTCAGTTTGCGGAGGATGGAGATCTCAACCACATTTTGTTTAAGTGTGTCCTTTATGATGCTTCTCGAAGACGCTTTCCATCTGAACTATGTTATCTACAAGTTCTATTCCCGACCAGCGCTGGATTGGTGTTGGAAAGTGAAAATAATTCATTTCTCAATGCTGTGATGAACTTTTTGAGAACTGCAGATATAAGAATTTGATTTTGTGCTCATCGCATTTTTGCCAGTATTTTGTTTGTTCTCCACCTCTTCTCCCGGAAGAGAGATTCAGTGTGGTATTATGCACTTGAAGAATGTGGACAATTTCATTTCATGCACTTTACACTGACAATTTATATTTTTGTATGTGTGCTGTGAGTGTTCCTTGTACTTGGAGGATGACAAAATGTTGTTCTAACAAAGGTCAATTAAATACATTTTTTAAATCGCGGAATCACTGCTGTATGTGGTGAGCGTGCAATTTCTCGCCCAGGTATTGTAAAGTGGTGTAGGTAATTTGACGCCGGACGCATAGATCTCACGGACAAATATCGCGAAGGCAGGCCCGCAACTTCCAGTACCGTTGCGAATGTTGACCGTGTGGATGGTATCATTAGAAAGAATCGGGTTATAACACTGCTGGAAATTGCCAGCATACTGAACATTACGTATAGCAGTGTGTTCTCCATTGTTCACCAGCACCTTGGATTTCGTAAACTGTGTCATAGATGGGTCCCACGTCTGTTCACCAATGTTGAAAAGGGCAACGTTTCCAATCGTCACTGGCATTTTTGCAACGGTATTCTGTGGATGGCAACGCATTTCTGCGGCAAATCATCACAGGGGATGAAACATGGGTCCACAACTTCACCCCCGAAACAAAGAAAACATCGATGGAATGGGTGCACACCACATCACCACCATGAAGGAATGCCAAGGTCAAACCTTAAGCAGGAAAGGTAATGGTGACAGTGTTCTTTGACATGGAGGGTGTGGTGCAGCGATATTTATGCCGAAAGGCACGACAGTGTACACGGATTCGTTTTGTCAAACGTTGAACCGGTTGCGTAGGACAATTTAAAAAACCGGCGGGGAAAATTGAGTGTTGGTGTGATTTTGTTGCACGATAACGCAACACCTGACACGATCCGCCAAACATTCGGACTGCTTCAGCGAATCAAGTGGGAGATATTGTACCGTATCCTGTCTTAAATTCGGCCTAGCTCAGGATAGAAGCGCGGGGTACGTCCGTATGTGGGCAATAAAATCTCTCTCTCTATGCTGGTATATGGACAGGAAATACGTACATATAAAGCTAGTGAATGAGAACGCAGGCTATCCGGTAGAATAGACTTATTAAATCATGAATTAAAATCATACTAAATAACAGAAAAATAAAAAACAAAACGAAGAACCGACTATTTTGATGGTCAAAGAAAGTGACACGCACATATACATGAATTTACATTGTTAACAAACGTTTATAAATTAGAAAAACGGGTAACGAACCCGAGAAAATATTAAGCATGTTTACATGGAGTATGTGTGGGTTACGTTATTTCATTATGTTGACTTCCTCGTTAAGTCCCTAGTTCTTTGACCGAAGGCTCCATCTAAACCGTTCATGAGATGCGATAGTAATATCCGATACACTGCTAATTGGGCTAATTTACATACGTACATTCCGATCACTCGGACACAAATATATAAAACACTTGTTCAGGACTACGTCTAAATTACCCATCCAAAACAACAGATTCTAACCATAATGGCCCTTACTCATGAGCAATGGATAAGGACAGAACCTTACTTCCCAAAATTAGCCATAGGGCTAAGTCTCTCCGTTAATCAACCAAGGACAACATCACAACACAGAAATAAATACACTGGACACAACAATAAACAACACAAGATAAATATATATAAACCACACCTGCAAAATAAAACACACACTGAATATGCACTGAAGTTGATAGAGGCGTTGGGGCTCGCTCCCAACATATCCAAGCTCCGAAGATTGCATGTCTCACATAGACACAACATTTCAGAATAACTCGACACGACAGGGGAGATCAGCTGGTTAGCGACAACCATCTAAATAATTTGGAATTTTGTCTTGGCATTCCACGCAAGTAATGAAATCCCTTGTGAACACTTTCACTCTCTACGCTCAGCCCTCAGCCTACAGCTGATTCCAGGGATCCTCCTACCTGGGAAGCAATTATCTCGTCGGGGCTTGGCCGACCTTCTTTGTGCTACGTAATGGCACGAAATTCTCACTGACAAATATAGCTCACTGTCAAACACATCCTCTCGCATAAAACAGGCCGCTTTAAAATGCATACAAATCATGGCTCCAAATAAAGCCCCATGGCTTTAATTGCCTTTCTCTCGTCATCTCAGTCCCGTAAATATCTAACGGCAATTCTAGCCTCACATATAGAAGATCCTGGGTTCGATGACCGCTATATTCATGAATTTGCCTGCCGCCACATTTGAAGACTATTCTACTTTCGATTCCCCAGTACAGTTTCAGAGCTCGTACAGAGCTCCCTACGTAGGGTGGAAAGATGGTGCCACGACACGGACTTGTCGGTATTTACCAGGAGGAGGACGCTAGACGGACTGCCAGAACCTTTCTTATTTGGGAAAAAATTAGTTAAGCCAACCTCAGTTAAGTACCTAGGGGTAATCCTTGAGGCAAAACTGAGTTGGAAGAAACATATAGACCATAAGGTGGATAAGGCTCGCAAGATTATGTGGGCCTGTCGCAGGGCCGTCGGAAAGACTTAGGGCCTAGGACATAAGGTGGCTCTATATTTCTATTGTACGGCCCACGATCACCTTCGCATCTTTAGTCTGGTGGCCAGGTTCGGAGGGTAAAACTGTGACCAACAAGTTAAACAGTGTCCAAAGACTTGCATGTCTAGGAATAACAGGGGCACTGGATACTACACCATTATGTGCAATGGAGGCCATCCTAGGCCTTCCCCCCTTAGATTTATATGTTAAGGAAATAGCGGGAATGAGTGCTTACCGTCTCTGGTCACTCGGAGGATGGTCCTTCAAGAATCCGAATAGAGGTCATGCTTCTATTCTTACAAGGCTTCACCAGACCTGCCCTACGACAATGATGATCGGGGACCTGATGAAGTCTAGTTTTAATCTGAATTATAAGTTCACAGTGGTGATACCCACAAGGGAGGAGTGGGCCGCGGATGCTGGGGCCCGTCTTAGGTCTGGGAGCTGTACATGGTACACAGATGGCTCGCGGACAGAGACGGGCACAGGCGCCGGGGTCTGGGGGCCTAAAACAAGGCTCTCCCTTTCCATGGGTAAATATGCTACTGTTTTCCAGGCCGAAGTATATGTAATGCTGGCCTGTGCTGTATATATGGAACATGCCTGGATATAGAAGATGAATCACCATTTGCAGTGAGAGCTAGGCAGCGTTAAAAAGCACTATGCGCAGTTAGAACATCAAAAATGGTATGGGAGTGCCAAAGGATGTTTGATCAACTGTGTGAAGTTAGCTCAGTTACACTATTACGGGTCCCTGGGCACACAGGAATCAGTGGAAATGAAGAAGCCGACAAACTAGCGAAACAAGGCGAAACATAGGACCAGAGCCCTTCCTAGGAGTATCACTCCGAAGTGTGAAACTGGTAATATCCCAGTGGACGAACCAGTCTCACTTAGACATTTGGAAGAGGTTAACCATAGCAAGGCAGGCACGTGAACATATCAAAGGGCCTGGCCTAAGTTATAAAAACGTCCTGATAAATTTGAATAGGACCAGAACGCGAATGGTAGTTGGACTGTTGACAGGCCACAATACCTTACTGAGACACCTGCTCATCATGAAAATCAGTCAGGATCCGATGTGTAGAAGATGCGGCAGGGAGGAAGAGACCTCCGCGCATGTGTTGTGTCAGTGCGAGGCTCTTGCAAGCACTAGACATCGATATCTTGGCTCACATTTTGTGAGCCTGGAAGACATCAGGAATACCAACATCCGGACACTGGTATCCTTTATGGGAGCACTAGGGCTGGATTAGGAAAACCCGTTTAAGGGACGCAAAGGGTCTTCACAGACCTACGTGTGGAGCCCTGCGAAGGCAGGGCTCACCCATTCCTTATTTATATATCTATTTATCTACTTTCGACATTGAAAGCTCTCCCGTTTTATCTCCTCGCATCTGAAATTTCATGCGTCATGCATAGAAACATCCTACCATGTGTTATCTCTAGTCTAACCCGTTTAATGTAGCGACGCTGACAACGTACATCCCATTTGGTATTTATGAAGAATCTGTCCAACAACTATCCAAAATCAACTCATACAGGAATAAATGCTACTAATGCACACGCTTATATCTAACCTACTCTGTCCCTTGTTTCCATCTAATTTGTATACAACCTTTAGCTCGGGGCCTTAACAAGCATACAGCCCTGAACGTATTTAAGTTCAAGGAATCAGCAAAACAAATGCCACTCTGGCTTGCATTTAACAATTAATTTATTTGTGTAAGAATGACCTAAATAGTGCATCAAAATATTACTTCACATGCTTATAGAACAAAAGGGCTTAACTTAGCAGCAACTTCTCCATCACGGACGAATCACATGACCGCTATGTCAGTCGTGCCTAGCCCATGATGACGGCACCTAACACAGGGATGAAGGTCCTCTGCTCAACTCCTGGATACTTCATTGTTTTCGTCTGCTTGATCCTGTTCATGTCTGGAATTGTGCAGTTACGGCAGAACGTCTACTTCACCGCTTAACGTGATCGTACACACGACCACAACCTTAGCGTTTGGCTACTATTGACTATATCCTCCGCGCAGAAATTATTCCCATCAGTGCGGCACTAATTAAAGGGAACCAGCTCAGTTGTAATCAGTACTTGACAGCGGTTATGTCTTAAACGACTTGCACACGTTACTACCACAATTCGCGAACGCGTTAAAATACTATAATGTTGTATATCGTCACTAGCTCTTGTGAGCTGACTCACGGCGATTGTACATTAGTCTGACAACAGTTTCACAAATAAATATGTCTAATTAGGCTTGCAAATTACGCCACACCGCACCTGGCGTTTCAAAACAGCGGGTTAATAAGATAATGAGACACTGAGTGACTGACTGAGGCTCGATGAGCGAATGAACCGACTGAGCCACAAGCAAGCGAATGGGAATCAAGTGAGAGCGCTTTCCTTCTTGCCGCAGACTTTATAGCTCCAAGAGGACGCTGGCTTTGTTGGAAAGCCCCGTCTAACAAACCGTTCTCCTCTGTAACAGCCATCCAGATGTCAACGCCGGTGCTGTAAATACGCACCTCTCTCAATCCAGCACAAGTAGATAATGTTATCGATCCCTGGTACTCGATAATTCTGATCTTAATTATGTGTGGTGTCAGATGTGTGGAATTTAGCATAGTGGTGGGTTAATTGTTTGAAATTCAGATGATTTCAGCCCTGAGAAAGAGAAGTTTGTCAACCTGTGACAATTGTTCTTTACATCCACTCATTTAAATCTCACCCCCTCCAGGTTGCTGCGCATGGGTCTGGTGGTATAGTAGGGGTCTTCATGATTGAAATTATGGCTTGCGGCACAATCCCAACTCGGTGAATTGATTCCTTCCGGAGCAATACGCGGTTCTCACTGGCTATGAAACGGCCTTCCAGGGTTCCTTCCTTCACTCGCCGCGACTCTATAGCGCGCTAAATAAAATTATGCCACAGTGTTATTACAAAGAAATTGAAGCATATTATGATATGGTTCAGTATGGCAATATCTTCCATACAGTCCAGACTTAGCGCCATACGCTTATCATACGTTCGGTAAGATGAAAAAGGATCTCGGTGGACGACGACTTCGAAACAATGAGGAGGTGAAAACAGTTGTCTCCAGGTGATTACTGCCTCCTGTTTACCCGGTCTAACTCAGTGAGCATACGAAAGATCCCATGGTGGACCGTTCGTTTGCTAGCTGTCCCAATTTTAGAGGCATTTAAAGGACAAGTGTTGACGAGAACACTAAATAAAATAATTTAAAACAGGCTTGACATTTATTTTAAGACATGCACACCAAAAATCAAGATTTAACAAAATCGTCTCTTGCTAGACGTTGTCTGAACGGCTCACGAATTTACAAGTTCAAAAAATAAAATGCATGTTTTACAAAATCAAAATATGATGACGTGTCTGTAATAATCTGTAAGAGAAAGTAAAATAATGAAATTAGCCATATATTGTGGTTGCAAAATTAAATAAATGGAAGAACCTCCTTCCTATCCTTGGATAATTAATCTATTCTAATAAATTATGCCATAAATATTCATTTCAGTATCATTAAACACAATGCCAGCCGCATTACTTCGCAAAAGAGTTACATGTCCAACTTTATGCACGTGGTCGATGACCACGCTGTTTATAAACATAATATGTACACTATATTAGAGAGAAAATCATGTCCACATTTGTCGACGATTTTCTAGGCAAATTTGACATTATTTAAGCATAATTATGAATGTTCTTTAAGTGAATATAGTCTTTCAAGGTTATAAACTTCATAGTTGGTTCCGTATTGAGTTAAGATTACACATAAAATAAATACAAAAATGTATTTATTTTATTTGAATATAATCTCTCAATTGACTGAAGTTTGGTTAACAAAATCGAATTAACTTTTGAGTCATAAAGATCCTTTATAATTGATATCTGAATATTTGAGTTGACTATGACTTCAAATAAGCCTCACAAGACAATAATTACATTTTAAGTTACAGCATTATCATTTCCTTTGCTGGTACTTGCTCATTTTTAGAAAATTGATCGATCTTATTCAGTTCAAATAATTCACTTGATAAATGGATTAATCCTGTCACTAATCTTGTCCTTAAGAAATAAACAAACAGTCCTCAGAAAAAGAAAAAAAGCACTGACAACGCCGGAATAATCTGGCAGACCGTGATGAACACGAGGTCAGATTAGGAACCACATTTCAAATAAATGACACTGAAAAATATTTCTAACTACAACCACATTCATTCCATGCACTCAGGATACTCGAAATTTATTTACAAGGTTATTTCGAATTCTAGGCTTTATTTTTAGTCATGGATTTTATGGGGAAAAGGAGGTTGGATGGCATCGACTGAAGACCTATTAAATTCTAAACTTCCAACAAATGACGTATGACTTGTGATTGAACATGAATTATCACTTAAATGAATCTTCCTCTAACATTACATGGACGATATATTGCAAAATCATTTATATCATTCAGAAGACTGGGTAGAAATAGTAAATATGCACAATACCTGGGTTAAAATTGACTGAACTTTACCACGTGGTCATTCAGTGGCTAGAAAATGTTATTATTCTTATTCTTATCCTTATTCTAATGCTGTAAAACTCTTCAACGCGTGTTCCACTTTCATCGGAACGCATTGTATCACATTACTAATGCTTCCAAAAATTATACATATGCCCGCAAGCATACCATTTTCCAGGTAGATATTTCTACAGCTGAGCACAACTTAATTTTATTCCACATGAGAAAATCTACTTTCATTTATCACTCACGACCTTTATATCTCAATTTAACCCGATCTTATTTTACATTATTATTATTATTATTATTATTATTATTGATTTTAAAACCTACCATAAACGTCTGAACTACACATTACTGGAAGATGACACAATTGCAATGTCGCGTGGCAATGCGTTGAATGAAGCGCAACCTAGAATTTATCTCACAATGTTTCATGAAATTCATAAATTCTTATTTATCCGCGAGGGCACTAAATTATTAAATTCTTATTTTTAGAGATTACACTGGGGTGGTAACATTTCAGAAGACAATCTACCGTACTTCTAGTCCAATAGAACCCAATACACACACGTTCACTTTAAAATCTACCTTTTCCTGGGTAAGAATGAAATAAGAAAGTATTTCAAAACTACTTTAACTAATAGAACTACAGTTCTACTGAAGAAGATCGCTAAATTTTCTAAATAGGTGGACAGATAATATTTATAAAATTGTACTAATTTTTAATGAACAAACTCCATTCCCGTCTGTGGTCTGCTAAGTTCCTTTTCCTCATGTCTTTACTTTGAATGCGGCAGAGCTTACATGTTTAGTTCAATGTGTTTGCAGTTGGCGATGAATCCCACGCTGATCGAGATGGTTCTCTTGGAATTAAAGATGACATTTTGGGGCTGATATAGTCGTTCGATCCTTGGTCTGTCGTCTTCTTCCGTGTAAATTTAGAGTAAGCTGAAACTGACGAACGAGAATTATGGCAAGTTCGTGCCAGACCAGGATAAATATTTCATGTCTCATGCGAAACTTAACTTGGTTCTCCACGATGAATAGTTCAAGAATATCTGGAATAAAAGGGAAGGTTTGAACGGTTTCACTAGGGTTAAATACGATTGAAGTTTGGAGGTGTGATTCTTAGAAACATTACGATTGGCGTTTTTGCTACACATCTTCACACAATCGGTTCAATTTGCTCCAGAGAATGTTCCAAAATCGCGCACACTCGGTAAAAACAAGTTTAGCCTTGAGCGGTGACAAGCATATCACGTGATCTCTCACACTTTCTACTGACTAAGGTGGAAAGAAAAATAAAGCACGATGACGACTTGAACTCGCCACAGCACCTAACTGAATAAAATTCAGAATGTGTCCCCACGAATACATTCAACATAACACATAACGTAGGAATAACACCGGCTATTAGAAAACATAATTATGTACACGGCAAGCATAATTTTGACGGGGACATTACATAGCGCTGGGGGTGATTTCTACGCATCTGGAATCGAAAAGTTGGTTGACCGTTACGAGGAATGTTTATAGTCTCTTGGGGACTATGTGGAAAAGTGAACTTACATTGTATGGTGCCATAGCCGTGTTGCCTGTGTGTAGGTGGTTTCATAAATGGCCATAACATGGAAGTGTAACTTACTTTTTGATTTTCCCTGGTACGTTTACGTTAGGGGAGTTAGCTCGAATTTATCCATATGTTTAATTACGAAAAGTCTAAGAATTTTTAGTTGACATTTAAACAATATAAGAAAACAGTTAGAATTGTAAGATAGTTGTAGAAGCACATGGAATTCTTTCAGGAAGCTGCAGACGAGTGACGGTCATGCGAACGAACAGTCAATGAAGTAATGAAATCAGACCGAATAAAACTTTTCTTTGTGATTACATTTTTTAGGAAAACCATCGTCCTTTCCTTTGATATGTTGTTTGTTGAGGACATGCATGTCAGTTTAAATCTACACTTAATAATTGAATAATGTCAAGCGTAATAGTGGTAAATATTAACTTAAATGTAAGTGCCATGTGGGTGTAGACTGAAAGTCATTTCATTTTATTTTTGTCGTTGTGGAAGCCTCTCTTCCAAATGTTTAACTTTCAATTGTTTTATTAGTGTTTAGTTGTTGACAAAAGCACTTGAGCATTTATTTAATAAGTAATGTTTCTTTGTTTAACTTGGCTTTCTAGCATGATGAAGCATTAGATTTTTATTTGGGGTCTTAAATCCTATTATCAGTCGATTCGACTCACCCTTTGGCCATCAGCCCTGGTAATATAAATTCAGTATTTGTGACAATCGATCCACAAGGACACCGGAGGACAATCCGATTCGATTAAGGGCTCAGGTGACTCCCAATAATCCTGTACGATGTTGAAGTTAGTGAGCTACCTTAACAATTAAGATTAAGTCTAGGGATCGATTTTCTGTAGTTACACTTTCCATAATTATATAGAAAGGCCCACGGTTGTCAGTGGAATTCGGCAGACCGACTTCAAGTTGCTGTAGTAGTTGTTCTGAGGAAGTTAAGTTCATTCATGATGGTTTACCCTTTTCTCAGCCCTTCAGGCAGCATTGTAAGAAAACGTGATCATGCGACTCTGATATATTAGACAAAGATTTTAATCAGTCTGTTCATCAATCCTGATGTTTAGTGGATTAAATTCCTCCAGTTTATGTTTTAAATAAATAATACATTAATCTTCTACAAGCCGTTAATTTCACGTAGTTGGAATCTTAATCTCGTAGTCATGTCAGCATGTGACGAAGAACCAGAAGAAACCCTGAGATTGTATGAGTGCTCATAAGTGCCACCGACTTAGTCCGGTGAAGGATTAATTTTTGTGACAGGCTACAAAAGGGTTAAAAAATTTGAATATAATAGGTTCGTTTTTATATTTTAAAGCACAATCTTCAAAACTTACCAGCCACCTCTCCTTTATCACAAATTCCTCAGTGAGGGCACCATAAAAGGCTGAATGTGATTTTCTCTTCATGGCTTCACTTAAAGCAAGGATCTATACGAACTCCACCGAACTCTGTATCTTTTACATGCGCATTAATGTGACTCACATAATTCTTGTGTCTGCGGACGGCAGTATGCAAGTTGTTAAGATCACTATAGCCGATACCAGTCCACGGCGGCTTTATTTACGAGCTCTCAAATAATAAACATTGCTAGAAGAATACTTTGTTTAGTTATTCACATCTAGTTAACCACTTACGTTCTTCATACAGGTGTGTATTGTGTATTTAAATTACTGTTAAATTCTTTCTAACTACTGCATATCAAATATGCTAATCCACGCAGTGGTCTATAAAAAAAGTAATATTTGCTTTTCCTCAAAATTTAAAAGTCGGAAAGTGTTTCCGTTTAAGATTTCCAACATCACACCGTCATATTTCGTTGCGGTCGCCCGTTAGCATAATGCTACATAAAAATACTAAATTAATTTGCGCACTGAAAACACTGTGCACTTCACATAGCAACCGACAGGAATACTGAAGACTGTACTGCAAGATTGTAAACAGAGAGAGAGAGAGAGAGAGAGAGAGAGAGGTATGGTTTCTCCAATGGAGAGCAACGGTGTTCACTGCATTCAGACAGGATTGGAGGTTTAAACAGGATAAAACTCTTAGTTTTCCCCATCTTCTTACTTGACTCTTTTGCCATGGCTTGTTCCTGAGGCACTTCTGTAGTCAAATGCATACGGTCTATATAGCCTACAAACTTACAGTGTATCTTGCCTGACTTTTGTACACTTCCTTACAGCCTAACCTGAAAACTCTTGATAAAATTATATAATTATGTAACTAATCTATTAACAGAGGGACCTGAGACCAGAGCCTGTCCTTTTACAAATAGACCGACCGATATAATCATACTTTTTCTCTAGGTGCGAATCACAGTGCTTTCTCCCATTTACATTTCAACCACCTTAATTGCCGATATGTCGAAAACTTGTACAACAAGTTTGAGTGGTGTCTTTAAAAGTAGAAAGCATCACAATATAAAGTTGGAATTCAAGAGGACATATTGGGGCAAATATTCGTTTATAGGAAGGGGAGTTAGGGATTGACCTTACCAAGGGAGATGTTCAATAAATTTCCAATGTCTTTGCAATCATTTAAGAAAAGGCCCTCTTTGCAGGGCGAATGTTAGGTATGCGAGTGAAAAAATATTAGAATTGTTGGTGTTACTATGCAACTGTAAACATACAGCTTGGTGTGGACACTGAAGACGTTGCTGTCGAAGACCCTTCCGAGAAGAAGACCAAATACCATGCTAGTATATCTGAGGCGGTACTGTATTTCAGCGCATATCTGAATATTTGTCGAAAGGTAGCTGCTAAGGTAAATAAAATGTTCGATATTCCACAGAGTCTCACCATTGACCATGGTAAATGATAACGTCCCTTGTAGCGAATTTAATTTTCTTTGCTGAGTTTCGACCGCGTACAATCTAATTTCTGTGTAAGGATATCAAGTCGGATAGTGTCCATTCAGGGCAAGCAGAGTGAATCCTAAATCACCGCTCACTTGCGATGGGAAACGACAGCGAATATCTCAAGAAGCTATGCAACATCTTGGCACCATGCAGAGGAGGCATGTCTCAT
Source organism: Anabrus simplex (assembly GCF_040414725.1). Lineage (NCBI taxonomy): Eukaryota > Metazoa > Arthropoda > Insecta > Orthoptera > Tettigoniidae > Anabrus > Anabrus simplex. Next base: position 318,419,032 of record NC_090266.1, on the reverse strand, counting down.
GAGTAGACTGCGGATTTTAGGCAAATGCTTTATTTCCTTAACGACTACATGCGTCATCTTTTAAATTTACATGTTTCATGAACGTTTAGGTCTATTTAAAGCAGTTATATAATGCCAAAAAATTCATATTTTGACGTTAGCGCCTATTTTTCATTCTGCGTCCCTTTTTAGTGCCAATTTTCCAGATTGATTAGTTTTTCTTTGTTAAATTTGAATCTCCCTTTTAATATTGATATTTTACGCTAGTCATAATAATGGCCTACTATACCATTATTTTTAAAGAGCCTGTAACTTAAAGGTCAACTATGATCCTTATGAGCCTGTACCGTTAAACAGTGTAAGGACGGATAGCAACCCGTTCCTCCATCCCAGCTTTGGTAAGCCCAGTAATTAGTGACACAATCTTTACCTTTATAAATGAAACCTTGTCAAATCTTTCAATTTCATCTTTAACTAGAACAACAGCTGCACATCTGGTACGTGTTAGTCTTTAGAGCTCAACATGATCACTTGAAGAAAACGTAATGCCGAAATTAAAATCATCTGAAGTGAAAGGTGAGCTTTTACTCAGCGTACAAATTAATACTTAGTGACAAACGCCATAACTTTTCCATGGACAATTTAGAGAGTGCTTATTATTTACTGTGAAGCCAACTACGGGCGTGATGTTTAACCTCAGTCTGTAATTGTGAGTTAGGCCTATATGTGCCGATTGCGAAATGTATTTGGTTTCTTTTAATACCAACATTGCCCATTAAAATTAAGTTAAGGTCGTTTACGTCACTGTTTTAATGTTTTCTTGATATCTGCTCAGTTATATATATATCTGCCTATTATTCATTTTAGTGCCTAAATATAGCAATTAAGGAGCCTATTTTAGGCACCTAAAACATTATCCTTTCGATCCTAAGCTTCCGCTGTAAACTCATGACGTAGGATGCAGATTTTGCCTATTTGCCTGTTTTATTCCTTCAATCTGAATGTAGGTTTTTAAGTTATAAGTCCGTTTCATGCTACGACGAGTCTAAGACTGCAATTTTACAGTGCCTATAAATTCCCATTTAATACGTTTGTGCCTATTTTCTTCGTTGATGCCTAAAACTGCCCTTCTTAGATGATCTGTTCTCTTTTCGCCATACCGGTAATCTTTTAGTACTTTCAATCATACTGTAGTTTCAACGTAACTCTTCGAGAGCTTGGTACTTCCTGCAAACTGGCATGGAATTTTAGACCTTTCGCCAGGAGAGGATGAACTTGCTCAATGGCATGATAAACTGGTAAGAAACGACCGTTGTGTACCGAACGTAGACAATTATGGAATTCCCGCAGAAGAGGAACAAATGAGAATGGAAGTGAATCACTCATTCTAGGCATATTACTAGAATTAAAATGGCTGTTTAAGCACAAATCAAGTCATTTCATATTTATTTATACAGAGGGTATAATTTAAGACTTCGTAGCGGGGTACCGAGGCATAGGAGCGCAGAGAAGCGGCGACAGCGACCGCAGTGCGCGCAATGGCGAGCGGACGTAATCGTCTCAAAGAAGTGCAATGATTTCACCTATAGAAACGAAACTGAAGTCTCCAGATATACACACCCTCAGAATAAATAAATAAATAAATAAATAAATAAATAAATAAATAAATAAATAAATAAATAAATAAATAAATAAATAAATAAATAAATAAATAAACTGGACACAGCACTGATGGATTCCGGTAAGATCGTAAATGTTATCATTTTGTTGCATTACGTGCTGATGAATGTGAAGTATCAGTTCCCTGAGCTACTTTCCGAAGCGACTTATGTGTACCGGCTTGCAGTCTTGCCTGTATATCTTCTCACCTCTCCTGTGTGAGAGCTGTTCTCCTTCGCTGTTCTTTCCTTATCAGTTACGGATCCAACACTACGCATTTGTGAACGAGTTGTTGCACGTCAAGTTTTGCTGGTACTGTAGAGCCGAAAAACTGTCTACGAAATTTTCGGAGGCATCATTTAACGCGTTTCTTCCTCTTGTGTAAATAACACTCAACCAAAAATATTCTCTGCACTGGAATGTACATAACCATCGCGGTAATAACCTCACACCAAACATTGGCTAGTAACTATTTAGTCCAATAGTTACTAGCGAACTGCTGCGTTAGCTGTCAAGACTACTTTTCGCGTCAAGCTTGAGTCAAGCCATATGGCACACGTCAAGCTTGATTAAAAAAACCGCACGGCGTTCGCTAAGGGGATCCCCGTAGCCTGTGAGCAGAAGTGCTAAGTCTTAAATTATACTCTCTGTAAACCTACATCTGCGCACGTCCACTCCAGGAAACTGGAGGTGAAAATGCCAAAGGAGAAAAGTTGTGGAAGTATGTTATTGAAGCAATGGATTGCCACTGATTCACCCTTTCTCACAGATGGAAGAATAATTATCTGCCAGGCTTGTATGAAAGAAAAAAATATAAATATTTTTGGCACTACGCACAACGAATGTGCACTTTAAGACAACATTGTTCTTCACTGTTCTCCTTACATGCTTGAAGGCAATATTTGGCAAGCACTTCGAACTCAGAAGTTCTCCATTGTGTAATTGGTTGTGAACCATGAATTTTTAATCATGTCCTTGAACCGTGGGGAAGAGAATTGAAAATGAACGAGGGATTGCATTTTCAATATGTTGTTTCTCTGATCAACATACCGGAAGTCTTCGCAAGCCGGCACAATGTTTGTTAACGGCGAAAAGTTATCCAAGGGCTGTATTTTCTTTTCTTTTTTCCTTTTTTGCTAGTTGCTTTACGTCGCACCGACACGGATAGGTCTTATGGCGACGATGGGACAGGAAAGGCTAGGAGTGGGAAGGAAGCGGCCGTGGCCTTAATTAAGGTACAGCCCCAGCATTTGCCTGGTGTGAAACCATTTTCAGGGCTGCCGACAGTGGGGTTCGAACCTACTATCTCCCGAATACTGGATACTGGCCGCACTTAAGCGACTGCAGCTATCGAGCTCGGTGGCTGTATTTTCCTTGTAGTGTCTGAAGGAATGTGGATAATTTCTACACCTTTGCAAAGAGGAATGTCTTCAAGTCAGCATTTATCACTATAAGTAGTCCAGGTATCCAACAGTAGCAAACACTTGTCTTCCGCGAATGGTAGGAAGGCTTCCTTAAACCAATACTTAATTTTTTTCCATTTTCACTGATGTTTTGGCTGTTACAATTATATTTTCGGCATGAAATATTTCTTTTGAAATTCTCGGACCTAAAGTTCCAGTTGCCTCCTTTGGTACAATGAATAATTTCGGGAAATGAGTACCTGTCACACTAACAATAGGCATAATTATGTAAGAATGGGTGAATGCACTAGCTGAATGAGCAACTGTTTCTGTATGTTTCTTACAAACAAACAGTTTCGGTGTTGGTTCATGCACGAAAACACTCAGATCTGTATAGTACGTTGAAGAATGGGTGTAATCTAAAAATCGCTCTGTAGCTGTTTCCACAAATTGCCTTACGACTTTATCGTTTTTATCCTCTTCATCATGCAGATATGCACGGAATACAAATTTCGTGATTTTTCTTCTTTTGATTCGGTACTTTTTCTTTAAGCAACTCAACCAACCAGTAGACGCGCTGAAATTACTTTGTCGCATTGAAATATCTCTTGAAATGTCCAAGGCCCACAGCCGCAGATCTTAATCGCAAACATTCTGCTTCAACCACCTTGCTTCTGCAAAGCGAGAAAACAATTTTTATACATCAATTTCCAGTGTTCAACGGAACTTATTGACGTAGATCCTAATTAGTTCTTCCGCATTTACAGTTGTCGTAGTGACGTCACCATACAAGTTTTGCGAACAGTGGTTAGTGAATGCCACCTCTTACCCCCTTATTTAACCATAGATGTATATCTTTCCTCTTGAATGAAAGATCTACAGTGTGTTTCAATTTCATCTGTGGACTGGAAGCATGGCTTGAACTGGTAGATGTGACAGGTGACTGCAGTGTCACTTCACTGGATTGACGGGAATGAGACTCGGGGCTCAAACTCGGATCCGTAACACTTCTCGTACCTGCCGCTGTTGTGCTGCCTTCCTTTCAGATGATGCAGATGAGGTGTTGCTGCTTCAACCGTCACTTTCGCTATCACTATTTCTCTCCAGATACGACTCCGAGACAATGCTGGTACCCATGGTATGATTTTCAAATTAGTTCGATCACATGTCGGCACATCCGTCATTCTTCCGAAGTTATTTCACGGGAAGAATAGAAATCTTTTTCACGTAAATAACGTAGTTCATATGCTCTTGGAAATTAACTGGATTCATCATGGCTACTCTCTCAAAGGAATATGTGTAAATTGCCTGGCACAGAAAGTTCAAGGTAATACGCTCGCCTCAGCTGGTCACCAGGGTTGTCCACGTCCAGCTGTATGCTAAAGCATGCAATCTTATTAGACATTCCGTATCGATTTCAGGATGTTACTGTTCGAAATGGCATATGCATTCTTGTACCCAGCTTTCATATGGTCCCCTCATCCTCTGAGCGAAATTTCATTGTCAGTTTCAGTATGACCGTATTAGTAGTTCCCTTGTAAGGTTCAGCATTGCATAAATCAATTCATTTTCGTTCTAAGCAATAAATGTGCTGCGGGTCAGTATTGCTCCCCTGAACCTTATCACATAACGGTATTTCGAGGCGCAACGACGGTATGTTATTCAGTCACAGTGACGTTGTGGTAACGTCACTGGCCGTGAAGGCTGGGCAAAGTTTTTCCAGTCACTCTCGATCACTGCGGCGATACCCGAGTTGGAAATGGAGGCAGAAAATAATGAAAGAAAGAGGGCCTCGCCAATCTAATGGCAGGAGCCAGTCGGAAGACTATTTTTTTTTTGTTCAAGCAGGAGACTACAAAACGAAACATGTTCATTCGCATGAGACTGCTGAATGAGATAATCGAATTAAAATGGTGGAAGATCTGAAGAAATACTTGAACAACATAAGTATTATTTATGTATTACTACCGAAGTTGTGGAAATAATATTAATCGTATTTCCACAATGATTGTAGATAATAAAAAGAATTGTGCATTTTATTCCTCTTTACAGCATGAAGAAAACTTGTCAATGGCGGTGCAAATTTGAGGGCCGGCTACAGAATCACATACTTAATTGCACAGCAGTTGAAACCTTTTACTACCAGACAATTCGTGAAAGAATGCATCGACAGAGCAGTGGAATGTGTTTGCCTACTGAAAGAAGCAAATCCAGTCAAATGAACCTGTCTCGAGCAAATATTGCTTGATGCATAGAAGAACTTGAAGAAGATATTAATCGCCAAATGGCATTAAAAGTTAAGGAATTTATTGCTTATTCTATATGCCTTGACGAAAGCGCTGACGATGTTGATACAACACATCTTGCAATATTTATTCGAGGTTGGACAAAGATCTACTATAAGTTACGGAAAAGCTACAGAATCGATACCATTACTGGAAGGGCGTTTCTCGTACTGATAAGGAACCAATCCGAAAGGATTTGCTATTTTTACAATTGGCTTTATGTCGCACCGACACAGATAAGTTTAATGGCGACGATGGGATAGAAGAGGGCTACGAGTGGGAAGAAATGGGCCGTATCCTTAATTAAGGTTCAGCCCCAGCATTTTCCTGGTGTGAAAATGGGAAACCACGGGAAACCATCTTCAGGGCTGCCGACAGTAGGGTTCGAACCCACTATCTCCCGAATACACGCTCACAACTGCGTACCCATAAACGCACGGCCAACTCGCTCAGTATACCGGGTAAGTCAGCCGCGCCTGACTTTTTATGCTGTTAGGCATCCCACCGAACGTCAGTGGTGTGATAGTCGATCTTCCTTTGCCGTTTGCCAAGCTACAGTCGCCTTTAAAACACTTACCGAATCATCCCTGCACGACTTTTGCAAAAACATGTATGCGACAGGTATTTACACAATACATCAAACTGTCATACGGTTATGTAACATGTACGTGCCAATTATAAGCTTACGATTACTACCGAAGTTAAGGAAATAATATTAATCGCTAAGAGCGATGGCATACTGATAGAAAACGTGTGTGTGTTTGTTAAGCGGGACGTAGTTTTTCACCAAGTAAGCTTTCTGATAAAATGGAGGCAACAGTCACAGTGGTATAGTGGGCTAACCATAGACGTGTTGACGCATGTTGTAGCTGGGTACACATCCCACTTGAGATAAGTATTTTTATTCACATTTTAAACTTTGAGGATCATATTAGAGGCCATTCGTGCCACATTCGACCAATAGCATGTATGTTGAATGTGAAGTGGCCTGACACTTAGTGTAGCCTAGCAGTCCTGATCATTTCTTCGCTATATATTCAACAGATGGTCCACCTCTGTAAGGTAGTGTAATGTGATTAGCTGCCACCCCCGGAGGCCCGGGTTCTATTCCCGGCTCTGCCATGAAATTTGTAAAGTGGTACGAGGGCTGGAACGGGGTCCACTGAGCCTCAGGAGGTCAACTGAGTATAGGGAGTTCGATTCCCACCTCAGCCATCCTGGAAGTGGTTTACCACTTCTCCTCCAGGCAAATGCGGCGATGGTACTTAATTTAAGGCCACGGCCACTTCCTTCCCTCTTCCTTGTCTATCCCTTTAAATCTTCCCATCCCCCAGCAAGGCCCCTGTTCAGCATAGCAGGCAAGGCCACCTCGGCGGGTTACCGGTCATCCTCCCCAGTTTCATCCCCCGAACCAGAGTCTGAAGCTCCAGGACTCTACCCTTGAGGCGGTAGAGGTGGGATCCCTCGCTGAGTCCGAGGAAAAAACCGACCCTGGAAGGTAAACAGATAAAGAATAAGAATAAGAAGTATTCTACAGATGAGTAGCATGGTAGAACAAAAAAAACCAAACGCAAATACGTTTAGGAGGGTAGAGCGACATTTGCGTACAACTTTGTCACTTCCCAAACAGGTTTTGTGAGAAAGGCACCAGTCACGTCTGTCATTCTCAGTTAGCCTACAGCGTTACGAACATTGAAAAGACTGTGTGTGATAATTTGAACTTGTTATTGTCGACGCAGTTCTAAATTTAAAGACATTTCTACGTATGTTCTCACATTTGAACCATGACTTTGAACTCTTTATCTTTTACATGCGCATTAATGTGACTCACATAATTCTTGTGTCTGCGGATGGCAGTATGCAAGTTGTTAAGATCACTCTCGAGACTGACATCTCAGATCGCCAGAATCTCGAAACCGATTCTGCTGTGCTGCGAGCTGTGCGACGTCCCAGTAACTACGAGTGCAAACTTGATAGTATATAATCAGCGGTTATTGCGTGAAATAGCGTTCTCATGTGCAAAACTATGAGCAAATAAACTTTGTCAAAACTCTGGAAAAGCCGGGCTGAGTGGCTCAGACGGTTAAGGCGCTGGCCTTCTAACCCCAACTTGGCAGGTTCGATCCTGGCTCAGTCCGGTGGTATTTGAAGGTGCTCAAATACGACAGCCCCGTGTCGGTAGATTTACTGGCACGTAAAAGAAGTCCTGCGGGACTAAATTCCGGCACCTCGGCGTCTCCGAAGACCTTAAAAAGTAGTTAGTGGGGCGTAAAGCAAATAACATTAAACCCTGGAAAAGTATTGCATGTTCAACTATGAATCAGATACTTTCACACAATACTTAGGTACAACAGTTGGAAATTATTTGAGTTGATGATGAAAATATTTAAACACTACTCGCATGGATAAAGAAACTATTTGATTCGTGTAAACTTCGTCTTCTAATGTAAATTTCAAAACTAGCCTAAGAAAGCCGAAATTCGGGAATTGAGAGTTTGACCCTCTCGAGTTCCCTATCAACTTGACTTCGGGGTGACTATGACCTTGTAACCGTTTTCTGTCTGTAGCTTTTGTAACTTAAATTTTCTCCATATAGTCACCTCAGTAGTATGGGCTTAGCCTCTGTAACTTCGGGCATGAAGCCCAAATAGGGTTTTTATTATTCTAGCGCAAATTTCAAGGAGTGCAAGTGTCTGCCTCCGCATCATTTTGACTTTTGGGCCAGTAACTTTAAACTGTGTTTTGTTTCTCACAAAGGTCCGGTAGAATGGGTATTCGATACTCCTGTAAAATTCAATCGTTTATGTTATGAGGTTAGACTGTGGAGTGTTTAAGCCAGTGACTATTGTTTGAATAGTAAAATGTAGGTTGTGCCTCGAGAGGCCTGGAAAGTATAAATTTTACTGAGCAAAGATGCTCTGGTAATAAATGTAAAAGTTGAAGGTTGCCTTGAGAAGGCAGTTAGGGTATAAGGTTCGGAGCGCAGTCTTTCAAACAAATTTATAGAGCATAGGTGCTCTTTCTATTCTTGTAGAGGTGTTAGTGTAAATATTGAGTGGTGCCTCTGGAAGGCGGTAACGTTGTGGAGCGAAAGGTGCTCTTGGAAGATTGTACGTTGTGAATACTTTGTAAATGAAATTGGAGATCTATCTGCTTGACTACTGAGTGGATGGAGCAATAGTGCTCAAGCAACCTTTGTAAAATTGGGAGCTTTAAGCTCAGATTGTTAATGGGCGATTTTGTTGATATTTTCTCCGATTTCTGTAAGCTAACAAGCTAGTTCTGTACCTGAAATCTTGTGCTGTCACTGAGCGAATTATTTGTTAAACTTTCATAGTAGAGCATTGTTGAATGGGTGTATATAAAGCCCCCTTTGCCGGCTAAACATAGAAACCTACATCAAACTCCAAACATTTTCTTGGTTCCTGGAAATTTTCAAAATTGTTAAGATTTTCTATCAACATGTCTGGTCCTTGCGAAGTCCTTGCACCCGGGTACTTGTGCAAGGTGGAATTTATTTATTTATTAACTTCTAATTAGGATGGTCCAATCTGGTGGCATGGTTGTGTCAGATATTGCCAAACTTAAGGAATCTTTAGAACTTCCTATTTGTATCCCGGTATTTGGAGAGAAGGACATTGATGAGGCTCTGTCCACTATCTCAGATAATACCACCGAGCTAGCTTCTGTAGTTAGTTTTCTTGAAGTAAGTGATCCTTGGGCTAACCAACTTAAAATAGTTCAGGCTAGGCTATTTCATTTTTATAATAGGGCAAGGGAATTATTGTCTCTAAAGTTGAAGGATTATCATGCTAAGGAAGTGAGTAATGTATTGGAATACCTGTCTAATATGTTTAATAGGGTTAGTCAATTGTTGTCCGGGGCCGCTACTCCTAAAAGCAACCAGGTTCCTACGGTAAACTTGTCTACGAAGGAAGAATCTGGTAGGGCGATTGAAAGTAGGAAATCTGCTGCTACTCAACAAACATCTGCCCCATCGGAACAAGTATCTTGACCATTCAAGACAAATTCCACACTTCCTTTTGAGTAACGCAGTGTTTGAACCGTCTCAACCTCCAATGCCGTCACTTATTATGTCGCCCGGTTTCATCAGCTTGCCCCACCCGTTAGCCACGTTGCTTAAAGGCATTTCCAAGTTCTCAGTAAATTCTACTAATGAGGTGATTTCATTCATTAGATTGTTAGTCCAGTTTCAAGACCATGCTCTAGTATTTACTCTCTCCCACTCTCAAATATTTCAAATAATTTACCTCTATTCTGTAGGTGTCCTCTCGGACAAAATAATAAAAGCAATAGCTGATAGATCTTCAATAGAAGACTTCCATGCCCATCTTCTGCCTAACTTCATTTCGGCTAGAGCTATCTCATCCTTAATCCAAAAGTACTATTTTAGAGTGCAGAGTTTGGACGAGAACCTTGCCGAATTTATTCAAGGTATAACGTTTTATACGAGGGTATTCGCTCTTCATTTTCCCGAAGATCAAACTGTCCAAACTGTAGTAGAAGGGATCTCTCCCTCCCTATAGGTCGTACTTATGTTTCGCCTCTCGGCCCCAAACCTTCTCGGAATTAGGAGCAATGGCAGTGTCAGCCGAAGGAGTAAAGTGCGCTGACACCTTACGAGTCGCTAAGGACCCCCTCCGTCATCTAACACTTTTCGGCCGCCACGTCGCCGAACATTTCCCACACGCAAGTGTTTTGCATGCGGATCGGCGGAACACCTTAGAAACAAATATCCCTTGGTAAAATCTATTGGAACCAGGAACGGAGCTGGTCCGTCTCAAGGATGTTTCAAGTGCGGGTCGTTTTCCCATCTTGCTAAGAATTGCACTTCAAGTACAAAGACATCATCTTGTTAAACTTCTGGTACTGCCACCACGAATCCAAGTGATAGGAAGTGACTAACGTCCTTGGCTGAGTCACAATGTTCACTTGCCCTGAAGATGGTTTTACGTGGTTTCCCATTTTCACACCAGGCAAATGCTGGGGCTGTACCTCAATTAAGGCCACGACCGCTTCCTTCCCAGTCCTAGCCCTTTCCTGTCCCATCGTCGCCATAAGACATATCTGTGTCGGTGCGACGTAAAGCCAATAGCAAAAAAACCAATGTTCACCTTCCCGAGGCTCAGCCCCCGTTAGATCAGGGAACGAATCCTTCAAGGAAGCGACTTTACTTGAAGGCCCTAGGGTAATGCCTTAGAATTGCGGCAGGGACACCAGGATTCGCGCCGTTTCTGAAAATTGAAATAACTAACCCGTCACGGCTCTATTAGATTCAAGAAGCGTGAGTTCCATTATTTCAGAAGAGTGATATTCTAAATAAAAAACTTGTTGTAAATTTCCGGACTATCGAGTCTCTTCTATTAAATATGTTTCGGCAAACTCTACACCACTGGAAATTTTAGGCTTCCTTTTTGCTAAAGTACGCATTTCAAAATTTACTTGGAAAGTTAAGTTATTTGTAGCTAAACAACTGTCTTGCCCTGTAATATTGGGGGCCGAGTTTATGTCTCATTCAGGTCTTGTGCTCGACATTCAGAGCAAGCCGTACACATTCAAGTTTGCTGGTAACATTAATATTCCTTTGTTGAAAAGTAATTCTGTGTCATTCGCATCTATTTCGGCTACCTAGCGTGAGATGTCGTTAGATCTTAGGCATCTACCCGAGGATCAGGCTGAAAGTATTAGAAGGTAGTGTCAGTCTTTCCGTGACGTATTTTCAGATGCCCTTGGCGTAACTGACCTTAGTGAGAACAAGATTCAACTAACAGATTGTATTCCCGTTAGGTTTCCTCCGTATAGGCTATCCCCACCTAAAATGAAGGCTCCTACGAAAATCATTGAGCAGATGTCAAGGGATGGTATCATTCGACCTTCCAAGTCAGCGTATTCATCGCCCATTTTTCTTATACCGAAACCCCAAGGTAGGCCTGCGATTGATTACAGGGCTTTGAACCGTATGGTTGTGTTACAATCTGTCCCCATTCCGGATCTTCATTCTTGTTTTTCATGATTTCGCAAGGCTAAGTTCTTTACCGTCTTAGATCTTAACCAGGCATATAATCAAATTCCTCTGGCAGAAGAATCCAAACATCTAACGGCTTTCGTCACTGATTGGAGTCTGTATGAATACAACCGAGTGCCTTTTGGTTTCCCCACGGGCCTTACTAGACTTCTGGATAGGGTCCTGTCTGACATCAAATTTGAATATCTGTATCATTACCTCGATGATGTAGTCGTGTTTCCGGAGACCTTCGAAAAACACTTAGATTACCTGAAGGAAGTCCTCAATCGACTTCGTAAAGCTGGGCTGACTGTCAAATTATCTAAGGTAGCCTTTACTAAGCCTTCTATGTCGTTCCTAGGGCATATTGTGTCGCCCGATGGTGTTTCTATAGACCACACCAGAACGCAGGCTACTCGTGACTTCAAGCCTCCTAAGGACATCAAAGGGATTGCTAGATTCATAGGCATAGTGAATTTCTTCACAAAATTTATTCCTAACTTTGCTAATAGGACGGCGCCCCTGAACTTACTTCGCAGGAAAGGTGTCAAATTTGAATAGGGGCCGTCGGAGCAAGCCGCTTTTGAAGACCTTAAATTAGCTCTTTGTAACGCCCCTGTATTAGCTATGCCTGATTTCTCTAAGAAAATCATTATCCAAACTGATGCCTCTTCATCTGCTTTTGCTGCTGTCTTCCTTCAGGAAACGGAACTCGGAAGGAGGCCCATCGCCTATGCGTCTAGGACTTTACCGGCTCAAGAAGCCAAGTATTCTATCTATGAATTAGAGTGTTTGGCAGTTTGTTTGCCCTGGAGAAGTTCCGCCTTTATCTGAAACATGCCAAATTTGAATTAGAGACAGATAACCAAGCCTTAAGTTGGGTGTTAACTAGGCCTCATCGAACAAGACGTATCGCCCGTTGGGCTATCAGGATCTCAGCATTCTAATTTGATGTACGACACATTAGGGGATCAGACAATGAAGTTGCTGTTGACTCAACCGTATGTTTTCTAGTGATTTTCAGACCAGTGAACAGGAAGGAAGATAGTTCGTCTTTTTCCATGCCCACACCTTCTTGTATTAATGCTATTTTGACGGATGCCCCTACGCTATTTCGTGACATTGAGAAATATCAACGAGAAGATCCAGTCCTAACTCCGATAATGGAAAGCCTTTATTCTGGGGAACATGTTGTCCCTTATGTGTTGAGGAACGGGGTTTTGTGTTGCCCTTCGAGGCATGATCAGAAGGTGAAAGTTGTGGTTCCAACCGTTCTTGTGCCCATGATCTTCAAATACTATCATGAGACCCCTTTAGGCGGGGCATTTAGGCATCTTCAAAACGAGGGGGAAATCAGAGAGATGTTTATTTGGAAGAGTATGGACGGCGAAATCAGAGAAATGGTTAAAGATTGCAGATCTTGCTTGCTTAGTAAGCCCACCTTCTCTACTAAGCTAGGCCTATTGTCATCCCATCAAGCATCTCGCCCCATGGAGTGTTTATACATAGACTAACGTCGGACCCTTCCCTCAATCGAAGGGGAACGGGAATAAATTTATTCTCGTATGTGTGGACGGCTTCACTAGATTTTCATGGTTGTTTCCGACTAAGCTGTCTACAGCTCAGTCTACAATTTCTTGTCTTAATACTCTCTGTGCTTCTTTTGATCCCTGTCAATATATAGTTTCTGATAATGCAAAGGCTTTCACATCTAACTTATTCCGAAAATGCTGTTTCGATCTGTCCATATCCCACGTAACAACTTCCGTTTATTACCTTCAACCATCTCAGGCTGAGCGGGTCAATCGTAATCTTCGATCTGCGTTGATCGCTTTTCATCGTGAAGATCATTACAGGTGGGATACTTCTCTGCACTGGTTATCTTTTGCTTTAAATTCGGCTGTTCATGAGTCCCACAAGTTCACTCCTTCCTCTCTCATGTTCAAGTCAGTTCTCAACACGGCGCAGTCTAATCTTTGGCCACTCAATGATATATTACCTGAGACAATCGATAATATCAGTGACCTGTGAAAGAAGGCTAGCAGTAACCTTAAAGAAAGTGTTGGAGAGAGAGATATGATCGTGGACGGAGGCCCACCAATTTAAAGGTAGGAGATCAAGTTATGGTTAAGAATTTCGTTCCTGCAGGCAAGCTTGCCTGTAGATTTCATGGGCCATGTATTATTTTGGTTTTCTGAACTTCTGTCACTCTTTTGGTCAGCAACCCTGCCACTGAAAGAATATTTAGAGACCCCCTTTCGCAGATTAAACCGGTAAAATCTTTTGTTTTGCAGTATAGGCCACTAAGTTTTGGCAGTAAGAAATGGTTACATTTCTTTTTTAAAAACAGTCTTGAATCTAAAAATTAATTAGGTAAAGTATAATTTGAAATATGGAAGCCTTCTGCCCCACTGATAGATCAAATGTTTCACCTCTTATTGTTCCGCATGTGTACAAACCTTCCCCTCTAATAAGTCTTACGTTCCATTACCCGGCTGTCATTATCGTATCCCCCGCCTCCAACACCCAGACTGCAATTCACACACTCACCCTCAAAGCAGCCCGCCTTATCTGAACCAGCAGCTTAGAAAAATACACAACTCTCGCTCTCTACAAAACGATTTCTGTCGCCAGAGTAAATGACTGTTTCAGTGCCCTCTCTGTCATCTGCGACCGTGTCTCAAGATCTGGCGAGGGATGCCGGCGTGGGGTTAGGGCCCTCCCTGCTCTGGCCCAGTCTCCTGCATAACGGCGTACTGGAACACCACCCTACCCGTCGAAGGCTGTGGTGTGGTAACTCAACTGCCCACACATCTTGGAGCAGTATCTTTATATCTGGTCTGTGACGACCAACACCATGGCTACCCCTCTCAAGGTAGCGGGAGAGATGTATCTGAGGGGTCCGGCTAATCCGCCAAATTATTTCTCTTCATTTACTATTTAGCTTTTTCTATTCTTCGTTCCTGTAAAAGGCTTAGAACATTCCACGTCCCTATCCGCAATAATTCTTTCTTCTTCTCCTTCCTTCCATATTCTAAAACCCTCGTTGTACACCCCTCCCGGAGATCCGAATGAGGGAAATCTTTTACAAAGAGGTCCATCTCATGAACGTATTGGGATATACTGTCAGTGGTGGTTTCCCGTTGCCTTCCACTGTCCTCCACATCTTGTCAGCTCCCTGACCCAGATTCCCGCTGTGTTGCTCAGCCTAACAGAGGCACCAAGTTTAGGTAGAATTGCAGAGAATTAGGGTGAGAGAGGCTAAGAGAACTCCCTTGTTGAGTTCTTATATTCGCATCTCACCTCCATTTATCAGCCAGAGACACAAGGTTGAATTAATGACGCCCCCAGATCATTTCCTGGCCCAGATTAAGGTAATGGCAGCCATTTAATAACTTTGTGATAGCCTCTGAAAGCTAGCTCGAGGGGAAGGTTTACTATCTTCAATAACGTAACCTTAAATTTATAATCCTCTATTATGTAAATTTCGTCTTCTAATGTAAATTTCAAAACTAGCCTAAGAAAGCCGAAATTCGGGAATTGAGAGTTTGACCCTCTCGAGTTCCCTATCAACTTGACTTCGGGGTGACTATGACCTTGTAACCGTTTTCTGTCTGTAGCTTTTGTAACTTAAATTTTCTCCATATAGTCACCTCAGTAGTATGGGCTTAGCCTCTGTAACTTCGGGCATGAAGCCCAAATAGGGTTTTTATTATTCTAGCGCAAATTTCAAGGAGTGCAAGTGTCTGCCTCCGCATCATTTTGACTTTTGGGCCAGTAACTTTAAACTGTGTTTTGTTTCTCGCAAAGGCCCGGTAGAATGGGTATTCGATACTCCTGTAAAATTCAATCATTTATGTTATGAGGTTAGACTGTGGAGTGTTTAAGCCAGTGACTATTGTTTGAATAGTAAAATGTAGGTTGTGCCTCGAGAGGCCTGGAAAGTATAAATTTTACTGAGCAAAGATGCTCTGGTAGTAAATGTAAAAGTTGAAGGTTGCCTTGAGAAGGCAGTTAGGGTATAAGGTTCGGAGCGCAGTCTTTCAAACAAATTTATAGAGCATAGGTGCTCTTTCTATTCTTGTAGAGGTGTTAGTGTAAATATTGAATGGTGCCCTTTGGAAGGCGGTAACGTTGTGGAGCGAAAGGTGCTCTTGGAAGATTGTACGTTGTGAATACTTTGTAAATGAAATTGGAGATCTATCTGCTTGACTACTGAGTGGATGGAGCAATAGTGCTCAAGCGACCTTTGTAAAATTGGGAGCTTTAAGCTCAGATTGTTAATGGACGATTTTGTTGCTTTTTTTCTCTGATTTCTCTTAGTTCTGTACCTGAAATCTTGTGCTGTCGCTGAGCGAATTGTTTGTTAAAATTTCATATCTGGAAAGAAACAAAAGAGAAAAGAAATGTAACTTTAATTTTAAGGCTTTTAATTAATCTTTCGGTTGTCGTAGATAGACCCATTCATGCCCGCCCCTTCTTTCACCACTGTGATCCACAAAAACACGGGAACAGTCACTATACATTTTAAATTTACCGCTATAAATTTGTACTCGGTTTAACCGAGTAACGTCATAGTACTTGCTCCGAACTGAACCACTCTGTCCCTACCACTATCGCTGACTGCGTGAAGCGTATTGAAGCACTGTGAGTAATAATATGCTTGAGTTAAGTGCCCGCAGTGGGGTAGGGCAAGAGGGGGAGTAGGGGTTAGTGGGAGATCAGATTGATGGGCGGTAATGTGAGGCGGAACCGGGGGGCGTTGCGGAAGAAAGGAGTAACGAGAAAAACTATTACGCATAGCACGAAAAATCGTACTATTGCTTGGAACTTGTACGTTTAAAAAAAAATGCAATGAGGAAATCAAATAGAACTTTTGGTTTTTGGAAATCTCATTTAAGTTAAGGTTTGAATTGAAATATTGATCCAAGTGTATATAACAATATTCTGTAACATCAAGCAAAGATCCCTTACCCCGAGTCTCCTGTATCTCAATGTCTTGCTCTATAGTTGTGAATTTGTGCTTTAGTTAATGTGCACGCTGGCCCACAGGGGAAAACTTGTTATACTTTACAGCAGGGCCTCTCAAACGCCCAAAATCTCACGCGTGCAAATCGAGGCGCAAGAGCTCCGTGCACTGTGCATCGGTCCGACTCGGCTCAACTCGGATGGTGTAGTGTGTTGAGGGGGACGAAGCGTTCGGTGATAGACGGCTTGTTTATCAGTGAAATAGATAAGCATAAGACAACAACATAATAATGGAGCAAGCTGTTTCGAAGAAAGCAAAGACTTCCATAAATCCATTTCAATCGAACTGGGAACGTTCGTATTTTTTTCTCAGTCGTAACGATAAAGCCAAATGCTTAATCTGTGGACAATAATTATTATGTGGTAAGTTAATCAAAAGATCTATTTTCCTATACAAAGGCTTTGCTCAAATTCTATGAGAATTTGTCGAAGAAAGATTTTCCTAAGCTGCATCGAGAAGCAGCTAAGATTATTTCTATGTTTGGTTCCACATGCATATCTGAAAGGTATTTTTTCCTGTTTTGACTTGTACGAAAACTAGACTGCCTGCGATTATAACTATTTCTGACTGTAATTTAAAGAATGCTCTCAGAATTGCTGTCAGCCGGTCCCTTGTTCCAGGCATAACTGGTAACATTGCAAAGTAAAGGAAAAGAAGAGCTAGAGAAGATAAATTGTCTGCTGAAACCAAATTGAAAGAAGTGTTTTAACACCGGTAACATTGTCCCATACTAGTGTCACCGTTCACCGCACATAAACATTTCGCAGTGAGGGGAGAATCAGCGAGGAAGGTGGACAAGGCGAAGACAGGCCGAACGGGTGAGACAGATGTAGGGGAAGTGGAGTAGTGGTTTGCACTCTGGTCAACCTAAAGTCGCCTCCTACACCTTGCGCCATGCAGTACACGGGCGCATGCACTCTGAGAGGCCCTGCTTTACAGCATTAACATGTTGTGCATATCTGATCTTGAAGTTGCATCCAGTTTGTCCCAGATAAGCGCAGCCGTAGTCATTACATCGAAACATATAGGCCTACACACCTGATTTAGAGTTAAGGATTGGGTCTACTGAGGTTGAATTATTCAATACTTCAGTGATTCTATGGTCAGTACGAAATGAAACCTTGACGTTATGCTTTTTTAAAATATTAGTGAACCTATCCTCATTAAAAGTAAATGCTGCAAAAGCATTTTGACAAGGTTTATCCTTAAGTAACGTGGTACGTGAGCGATGCCTAAACTTGTTGATTATATGTTGGATAAAGCCTTCTTTAAAGCCATTAGCCTTAGATATTGAGCTGATTGTGTTCAAATTAGCTTTTGTCCTGTGGACCGTAAAGGCTCGTTCTACCAGGCTGTTCTATGTGGCGCTTTTTTGGTTCTGTGGGTGCACAGAATCCTGTCTTATAGTAACAGCCGTTTGCGTAGGCTTTCTAAAAATACTGTATGTGAAAGAGGAATTAAGTCTGTTAAGTGTTACGTTCAAAAAATTAACTGACTTATTCTCTTCTGATTCCAAAGTAAACTTTATATGTGGGTCAATACCATTGAGACTATCGAGAGTAGCAGTGCGTCTGTGACAAGTTCGTCCAGAATTACGAACGTATCGACAACATACTTAGACCAAAAATGAATGTTAAATTTGTTGCCGTTCACTATTACGGCGTCCTCTAAAATTCAAATAAATTTCGGCCAAATCCCCGAGGCCGGAGATCCCATTGCTATAACCCATCCTGTATATAAATGACCTTGTCAAAGACAAAGTAGTTATTATTTATTAGTAACTTTAGTATGCTCATGAAATCTTGTATTTCAAGTTCACTCACGTGACTTTAGATTCTTATTAATGTGCCGTTTCACAGTTCTTTATACGAGCTGTAGTAACAAAGATGGAGTCTCTGCGATCAAAATGTCAAATAAAATACATTTAACGTCAGTACGGGCCGAATCGTAAGTCTTTTCGTCGGTCGGTTACGGTAATGACCGCGTATAGAAGGCGCAGGAAAAAATGACAAATGGACATTATTTGAAACCATTATTCAAGAAAAAAAATGCTCATCACTGATTATATAATCTGACTTCGATGTGTTAAGAAGACGCAAGACTCGATTTAAAAGGGATTATCCAGCGGAGCTAAATACTAGGAACTGGAAGACGAAATTTAATTCGCGACTACACGCTAATCTGCGGAGATCAAGATTTAAATGCCGCGCGGGAGATTAAATACGTAAAAAGAAGAGATAAAGTATATCACAGTAGAACTACGTCACGCAGTGACGCAAGCCCTCGGTAAAATTTTCCCGATACCGTTTAATATTGAAGGACACCTTCGGACCAGTTGTTGAATGCATTTACGCTAATAAAAAGATAGCGGAAAGAAATTTATTTTCAAATCAGAATATACAGAACATCTGTCTTAGACAATTTTGAACTATTTTATTGAATTAACTGTACCCCAGTAAAAGCTATGCAATCTGAGCAACGCAAGAGCTATATTAATTGGAAGATGTCAGCAATGAGTCAAATATTCTATCATTGTTCTGTTCCATACGCACGAGTCTTCACCATGGGTCTGTAAGGAAGCAAGGCGATGCTGCTTGGATCCTGATGAGGCGAGACGATGTTGGCTGCCCCGGATGACCAGTGATCAATGTTGAGAAGCTACGATGTACCCGACCACTTGTGGAGGAACCAGATGACGAGATCCTAGTCTCAGATGACCGGAGATGAGGAAACACCGAGACCATCTTGAGCAAAGCTAAGTCCATTATCCAAGTCGTTTTCGTAAGTAAGAGTATATTATTTCTTTTATTGCATGTTAATGTTTGTTTGTGCGAAGACAGTGCGTAGATAAACGTCTAGCTGAGATGATTGGAAGTAGGTACTCATCTGTATGAAACGTCAATTCCATTTGTAGGCGTGGTCACCAAGTGATTTTCCGATCGTAATGTTTTCCAGAGATATGTGAGGAGAGATAGCTAGAGTTATTATTATTATCAGTGGTGTGTAAAGAGTGAAGTTGGCATTAATACCTGCATGTCCTAAATTTAAGCAACGTCAATCAGTTCGAGATCGTATATTGGATGTGTTTTATGAAGGAATACGGCAGTAGACTAGTCCCAATTCATGTTAAATTTGGCACTATGACAGTAGTGAGTAAAGTAGGCATTTTATGAATGTCAAGGCACGTTGATGTGCAAGCGAAGGTAGTGATCTACGTATGATGAAGTGAAAGAGTGGCTATATATGAAATATGAGTAGAAATTGACGCGTCATAGATATGATATTGAGTGGTTAATGATGTATGATGGTTGTATTTATTGTTTTCTTCGCGAGAGATAGTCATAGTTGTACGAAGTAAGACCTCGTGATTTCAAATGATGTTTCTGAGAGTGTCATTGAATTCTCGCCAATTCCATGCAATAATTCTGGATCCTACGCATTTTACCTAGCTTAGGATATGATCTCGAGACGTGCAGTGCAATGTTTTATCCGTATTAGCCTACCTAGAGAAGCATATATGTATTCTAGATAAGATTTGAGCTTTCACTGATTTACTTAGGACGATCTTGAATACTCTCACGGTATATAACTCCATTTCTGGATAATTTCAACCTATAGGCTGATCGCTGGTGACCTAGATTTTCAAAGGAGAATCATTTTTCTTTTAGATGGAGATAGTGTCATATGATCAAGTAGATTTTCCATTGGTAGTATGTGCTATGATAACTCTGTATGATAAGTGTGGTGACGTTTCTTGCTACTTCGTACGCACGTAGTCCTATGTCAATAAGCTAAGGTCATATTACCTTAAGTTCATAAATTAAATCTTGCGAGAATGTTACTTGTAGGGTGATTACGGCTTACAATGGACGTAGCTTAGCTCATGATGTGTGACACAAGGAAATATGAGCGTCTAAGAAGCAACTAAGTAGGCAGAAATGAATGTTTAAAACGTAAAACATATACGAGTGTACTTGTCAAAACAATGCAAGAAGAGCTTTATAATAGCCTTATTGATAGTCTTAAAACTGCAGCAGACAATCAGTCAGTGAAAATTTAAGTAATGTGACAGTTTTAGAGTAGGGATTAGGTGTTAACTAA
Source organism: Anabrus simplex (assembly GCF_040414725.1). Classification (NCBI taxonomy): domain Eukaryota; kingdom Metazoa; phylum Arthropoda; class Insecta; order Orthoptera; family Tettigoniidae; genus Anabrus; species Anabrus simplex. Next base: position 318,398,551 of record NC_090266.1, on the reverse strand, counting down.
CATAATCTAATGCGGATCCCAAGAATAATTGATTCAAACAACTCGAACTCCATTTCTTGACTGAGCATTAACTCAGAAATTCCACTAGCGTTCCTTTATTTTCTCAAGAGTGTACCACTAGAAAGACTGTAAATAATAGTTAATAGGATTTTTATTTTCTTCTTTGAGGATGCATCCTATATTCTTAGTGTACTTAGTTTTAATGTTTATTTTCTTGCCAGGATGGCACATGTAAATACCATTATCTGTATTCATATTAATTTATTTGGTCATCACCCAGCTCTGTGGGTGAATTATATACGAAGAAAAACATAGCTTTTTCAAAAATTTCCCAGATGTTACATGTAATTTGTGCTAATAATTGATGATTTCGGAGATTAAGGAGTTTATTGAAAGGAAGCAATTTAATCCGAGAAGACATTCATTTAGGTTGAAGTCGGAAGATGTGATTTCTCTAAAGGTTGTTGACGGATATGAATTATTGGGTTGACAATGAGTCACTCATTTCAAGAAATACTTCATTAGTAAAAATTTGAGATAATCTTCTTGAATATTTGACTTAATATTTAAATAAATATGGAATAGTGAAACCTAAACACTCTTTCTCTGTGTTCTTAGAATAAGAATTAGTTGTAAGACTGTAGTAGTATCAAGCGACGACAATTTCCATAAGAGTTAATGAGAATATGGTACCTAACTAGATACGAGTAAGAGACGTCTTTCTGCGTTAGTTAGAGACTACCATTGATCGACCTGGACGTTTTTCTGTTACGGAACTCACACCCGTAGAACTTAGTCACCAGAGTTATTGAAGTTAGAGCTAGTCAGGATCTCTTGTGTCCATGCCTGGACGCGGGAACGGCGCAAGTAGAAAATGGCGCCTCAACGTGATGCTAATGGAGAAAAACGCCACGGGAACTGTTGGTTGCAAAACCAGATAGAATTTTTGAGATACTCATGTATGTGGAAATTCAAGAGAAAATCGTCGTGGGATTTCCAAGAGAAAGAATACGACACAGAACTGTGAAGAGGGTGAATTCCCATATGTAGCAATAAGAATGAGGAAAACATCGGGAAACCTGTTAAGAAGATAACAGAGATGATAGTCGAATGACGGATCTTTGGTGCGATATTAGAGTAAAGTGCGAGAATTTACTCAAAAGAAGTGGGTAAGATGAAGGAGATATTTTAGGAATTAATGGATGAGGAATTATTGATGGTAACAGCGAGATGATTGCATGGAGATGGAGATATCGTACGGTAATTTCTTTACTGGACTGTTATGCATTATTATTTTATGGGATCGAAGTGGACACAGCAAGATATCAGACTGTGAGAACGAGTAGATGCCCAGTATAGATGATGGAATAGGAGAAAGAAGAAATGGATGATTGCTCTGAAGAGAATAACAGAAAATAGCTGGTAGCAGTCAGAACCAGGAAAGAAGGATAGAGTACCGCTAATATGTCAATTTATTTAGATGTAACTTAGATATAAGAGATAGATTGTAAGAGGTTATTTGAGTTATTTTCAGTTAAGAATTGGAGTCATAAGTACATGAACAAGTACCTCATATTTCCTAGTGTGATTGGGTCAACATCGTGAGCTGAATCAGATCCAAGTAGTGAAGCCTGCCTGTTTATTTGCTGAATATATATATTGTTGATTGGAGTAGTGGGAGAGACATTGCTGGAGAACTTGAGTTGTGGAGAATTTAGGGAAAATATAGAGTTTATTAGGATTTTTAGAATTTAGAATAATAATTAAATATCGATATGACGACGTTAAGCCATTTGAAAGCTCAATTTGAGGAGTATCAAAGGGAACAACAAGAAGAACAAGAACAGTATCGGAAAGACCAAGAAGAGAAACAAGAGAAATATCAAAAGGAACAGGAAGAGAAAGAAAGAAGACAGAAAGAAGAGCATCAGGGATTGTTGCAGGCTATAAAAGAAATGATGGAAGAGAACAGAAAGCGCGATGAAGAAGCTAGAAAGCGCGATGAGGAAGGTAAGAAAGAGAGGCAGGAAGAAATGAGAAAGCAGGAGGAAAAGTTAAAGGAGATCATGGAAAGGATGGATAAACGTGATGAAGAATCCAAGAAAGAGAAGCAAGAACAAGAGGAACGATACCAAAGATTTATGGAAGAGAAACATAAAGAAATGGAGGAAATAAGGAGAGGTCATCAAGAACAAAAGGAAGAAATGAATAAATATCAGGAGAAGATGGAAGAGGTGACTAGAGAACAAGAAGAAAGACATAAGATAATGATGGAGGAGATGAAAGAAGAGATCAAGAACAATATAGATGAATGGAAAGCTGAAATTAGTGGAAATATGGAGGAGAAGAACCGAGAGATACGAGAAGAAATAAACGAAATTAGGAAAGAAATGACAGGGAACAGTAACTATCTCCAATCTTTAAAGGAGAATGTAATAAAGGATTTATCAGATAATATGGAAAAGTTAAGCCTAGATTCCCAAGAAAAGTGGAGATTATGTGAGGAAAGTATAGGAAAACTAGGTGAGGACGTGCAAATCACGAGTACAAGTCTGGAAAAGAAGTACGACCAGGCTGCAAACCAAATTGGAAGCAGAATAATGGAGATAAGGGAGGAAATAGAACAACATAAGGATGAATTAAACCAAAGAATAGCGAAATCTGAAGAAGGGCTTAGACAAATGCAAGCTCAGTTACGAGAAATTCGGGAGGAAGGACCAGGAAAGACTGTTATGATGTCTAGTAGCGAGCGGAACAGAGGAGTTGAGTTTCAAATAAATGAAAGAGAAGGGACACCCATACCAGTCACACGTTCTAACCACAGTATGGGGGAGACAAATGTGGATAACGGAAACAGTGGTTATCCTACGATTATTAACGTCATAAAAACTTTCGATGATAGACCGAAGCACTTTAATAATTCCACCAGTATTTCGCCCAAACGTTTCCTTAGGGAAATGGAGGATTACTTCAAGGAACATGGCATCGCTGAGGAGAAGAAATTGAAAGTAGTGGAAAAGCATTTAGATGCTAATCCAAGCTTATGGTTCCAAGCATTTAAATATACTTTCCATGAGTATAGCGACTTTAAAACGGCGTTCTTACAGAAATTTTGGAGTCCGGAGATGCAGCAGAATTTACGTCTAGAGTTGTACTCTCGCAAGTATGCTACGAATGGTCAAACAGGGTTTAGTGATTACTTCGCCTACCAGTTTCACCGTTTTCAAGATCTTGATTCGCCACCCAGTGAGCTTGAAGCGATCAAGACGATACAACGACAATTTCCCTCAGATATACAAAGACTGCTAGCTACTGCTAACCCAACTACGGCAGTGCAAATGGAAACGACACTTAGACAGATCGATATGACTACAGCACCACACCCTCAAAGAATGATTAGGAATGCTTACGGTGAAGAAACGGTTAATGTGCTCACACAGGAAAACATCGATAGGAATACCCCTGAAGAAAGAGGAAAAATGAACAGGAAGAGACAATGGGGAAACCAGGAGAGTGGAAGGAGAGATGAAGAAAAATGCTATTGCAGGAAAGGGTCCTACAACCAAGGAGCACATAGGGGAAATAGAGCACATAGACCCAACATGCGATACAGGAACCCGTATAGAGAAAACAGAGGAAGAAGTAATTTCAGAGGAAGATATGGTTACGGAAAAAGAAATATGAGAGACGACCAAGGAAGGGAAACTTATAATCGGAGACCTATACGCGAAATAAATGAGGACCGAAACGAGAAGATCAAGTGGGAGAAAGCAATTAGAGAACAGGACGTCAACGCTGATGTAGAGGGAGCGGAGAGTCTTGAGTTGCAGAGATACAAAAAGAGGAAACAGGAAGAACAAATCCCCGATCCAAACGCGAGAGAATTCGAATGTAAAAGAGAAAATGAAAAGATAACAAGCAAAAAAAAAACGCCGATTTTGAATTAGAGGGTGAGGTTGAGAATATAAAGAACGCAGTGGATTCCAAAATTCACAGTTATTTCATAACGCAGGTTGATTCATGGGAAATCGATTCGGAAGAACTGATAAAGGATTTGACAGTACATCACATGAAAAGAAAATATGAATTGCCTATTATCGTAGCAAGAGTTGGAGAGCTGAAAGCACGTTGCCTAGTTGATTCTGGGGCTAGCATCAGTGTGCTTTCGAAGGAATTATTCCAAGATATGAGTAGAAGAATGAAATTATTAACCATCCCAGTTTCGAAAATTAAAATAAGAGGTATAATTCCGGATAAAACGGTGGAATGCAATATACAAACATATTTGGAAATAAATATTGGAAACAGGCACTTTGAGCATCCATTCATAGTCATGAACAAGATTAAATATAATATTATACTAGGAATAGACTTCATGACGGTAACTGGAATGACGATCGATATGGAGAAACAAGAAATAAGATTCCCTATATCTGATGAACACACCAGGGAAAACCAAGAACGGATTAAGATCAATGACGACATTATGATCATAGATAACAAGGAGGTATCGGAAGAAGAAAACGTACCATCGGAAGAGCATCCGAACTTTCAACCAGAGGAAGGAGAGATATCTCTAGCGGATGAAAACATTATTGAAAGCATAGAAAGGGTAATGGCTATGGAGGAGGAAGAAGACATGCCGAACATAGCAGAAGCAGTGGCGAATGCTAAGATTTCCTCGATCGAAAAGTCAAAACTTCATGGAATCTTACAGGAATACTCGGATTTGTTTAAGAATAAACCAGGACAGATTCCAAATTTTAAATATAAACTAATAGTGAACGATTGGACACCCTATAAAGGCAAGCTCTATGGAATTCCGGAGAAACACTTCCCAGAAGTGAAAAAGATCATAAAGGAAATGGAAGACGATGGTATTATAATGAAGACATCTAGTCCTTATTTGAATCCCTTGGTAATTGTGGTGAAAAGCAACGGGAAACTCCGTCTGTGCCTTGACGCGCGTTTTTTGAATGGTCGGTTGATTCCAGAGTATAATCAAACTCCAAAAATAAAGGATATTATTCAGAAATTCCGTGACATGAGGTATTTTTCAACCATGGATTTTACGTCCTCATATCATCACATCGTTCTGGAGGAAAAATCCCGATTGTTAACCGGATTTATGTTTGATAATCAGACATATATCTATCGTAGTCTCCCATTCGGTTTGAGAAATAGTTGTGCGGTTTTGGTGAGAGCATTAGACAGAAATTTAACGCCGGAAGTAAAGGAGTTTTTAACTTACTACGTGGACGATCTAATTCTGGCAACTAAAACATTTACAGAACATTGTGACAAGCTTGAGAAGTTGTTTCGAAACCTAAGAGCCACTGGATTTAAGATCAACCTTACGAAATCAAAATTCTGTCAAGAAGAGGTCCTATTCGTCGGTCACATGATAGACGGTACAGGAGTACGGCCTAACCCAGTTAAGATCCAAGCCATATGCGATTTTCCCCGACCGAAGCGTATAAAGCACGTCAGACAATTTCTTGGTATGGCGCAGTTTTTCTCTAACCATTGTCAAGGATATACCCAGACCGCCGCACCTTTACAGGATTTGTTAAAGATCAACAACAGGTGGAAATGGGATGAAAAGGCAGAAAGAGCATTCCAAGAATTAAAGATCTTGTTAACAAAAAGCATCAAATTAGGCTATCCGAACTATGAAAAAGAATTTATAATACAGTCAGACGCATCTAATGTTGGCATCGGAGCTTGTTTGTACCAAGAAGAGGAAGGAACACCTCCCAAAAGAATATATCTAGCATTCACTAGCCGAAAATTAAGGAGCCACGAGGTTAACTATACCACGACAGAACAGGAGCTGTTAGCAATCATTTACGCCTTACAGCAATGGAGAAAAACTATTTACGGATACCCAATAACGGTCAGATCAGACCATAAGGCATTAACGTTTGGATTGAAAGCTGCAATGACTAATGAGCGGATAACAAGGTGGATGTTGTTCACGCAGCAATTCCAGATAAAAATCGAGTATTGTAAGGGAAAGGAAAACATCCTTGCTGACGCCTTGAGTCGTAACCCTGTGGAGAAAGAGGAAGTAATTCATAAAATAGAATTGGTCCCGGAAGATGAAGAAACATTAGAGAAACTACTGAACCTAGTACACTTGCAGCGTCAGGACGAAAGGTTGAAACAAATTATAGATAAATTGGAAGACGGAAACCGTGAAAGTGAAACAGAGTCGAGAATTGCTAAAATATACAGCTTAGAGCAAGGTATACTAATGGCTAGATCAGGTAAAGGTCATAAGGGGATACGTATAGTACTACCTTCGATGTTTTACAAGGAAGTAATCTGGCACATACACAGGATTACAGGTCACGGTGGCGTAGAAAAGGTAACCCAAGTCATACTCGAGAAATTTACGTGGAAAGGTATTCGCAGAACTGTGAGGAATACGGTAAGAACATGCGACATATGCCAAAAGGTCAAACATGGCAGTGGTACAGTAAGACACGAACCCAGAGCTATACTACCGCATAAAGCTCGAGAGTTGTATGCTATAGATATCTTTGGCAGACTCCCAACTGCCAGAAAGGGACATAAGTACATGGTCGTAGTGATGGATGTGTTCTCTAAATATGTGTCGTTACAACCAATTCAACGCGCCAACACAAAACAGGTATTACAACGTCTAATCAAAAACACCTTACCTAGTATGGGAAAGCCTGAGAAATTACTGTCAGACAGAGGGACACAATTTACGTCGCTTCAATTCAGAGAAACCATGGAAGAGTTGGGAATTAAACACATTCTTTGCTCGGTGAGACATCCAGCGTCCAATCCTGTTGAAAGATGCATGAAAGAAATAGCGAAGTTCTGTCGAATCTATTGTCCAAACCAACACTGGAGGTGGTTAGAGGTAATTGGAATAATAGAAGACAGCATGAATAACACAATACATGAATCCAGCGGACAAATACCTAAAATTATACACCATAGCATTAAACCTGAAAGACCTTGGGACACAATTGTTCACCTACCTGCTGAACCTAACTTAGATATCAACGAAATTAACAAACTGGTTCGAGAGAGAATGTACAGACAAGCACAGAGAAGGTTAAGGAGAGTACAGCATAAGAAATTCAAACCTGAGTTGAAGAAAGGCGACCTAGTATTAATAAAGAAACCCGCAATTTCCAGTGTAACGAACAAAATCTTCGCGAAATTCTTGCATTTATTCGGAGGACCATTTAGGATTAACCGTTTATTCAGAAATAATGCATACGAAATTCACGACTTAAATGGAAACAGTAAAGGAGTACATAACAGTGCAAACATCAAGTTATATTTCAAGGAATAGAGAAGGGACAAACCATCTCAGGTGATGACGAAGCAAAGAAGTACAGATTGAAGCCACTTACATCATGAATAAATAGATTGTTCCGAAGAAAGGAGTAATGATACAAAAGAGAATTCATAAAGAACAGTGAAAAGTCCCATTATAAGAAGGAAGACGAATATAATAAATATATAGCAAGCCATATATTTCTTTCAACGTAGGGGAAGTTAATGTGCCGTTTCACAGTTCTTTATACGAGCTGTAGTAACAAAGATGGAGTCTCTGCGATCAAAATGTCAAATAAAATACATTTAACGTCAGTACGGGCCGAATCGTAAGTCTTTTCGTCGGTCGGTTACGGTAATGACCGCGTATAGAAGGCGCAGGAAAAAATGACAAATGGACATTATTTGAAACCATTATTCAAGAAAAAAAATGCTCATCACTGATTATATAATCTGACTTCGATGTGTTAAGAAGACGCAAGACTCGATTTAAAAGGGATTATCCAGCGGAGCTAAATACTAGGAACTGGAAGACGAAATTTAATTCGCGACTACACGCTAATCTGCGGAGATCAAGATTTAAATGCCGCGCGGGAGATTAAATACGTAAAAAGAAGAGATAAAGTATATCACAGTAGAACTACGTCACGCAGTGACGCAAGCCCTCGGTAAAATTTTCCCGATACCGTTTAATATTGAAGGACACCTTCGGACCAGTTGTTGAATGCATTTACGCTAATAAAAAGATAGCGGAAAGAAATTTATTTTCAAATCAGAATATACAGAACATCTGTCTTAGACAATTTTGAACTATTTTATTGAATTAACTGTACCCCAGTAAAAGCTATGCAATCTGAGCAACGCAAGAGCTATATTAATTGGAAGATGTCAGCAATGAGTCAAATATTCTATCATTGTTCTGTTCCATACGCACGAGTCTTCACCATGGGTCTGTAAGGAAGCAAGGCGATGCTGCTTGGATCCTGATGAGGCGAGACGATGTTGGCTGCCCCGGATGACCAGTGATCAATGTTGAGAAGCTACGATGTACCCGACCACTTGTGGAGGAACCAGATGACGAGATCCTAGTCTCAGATGACCGGAGATGAGGAAACACCGAGACCATCTTGAGCAAAGCTAAGTCCATTATCCAAGTCGTTTTCGTAAGTAAGAGTATATTATTTCTTTTATTGCATGTTAATGTTTGTTTGTGCGAAGACAGTGCGTAGATAAACGTCTAGCTGAGATGATTGGAAGTAGGTACTCATCTGTATGAAACGTCAATTCCATTTGTAGGCGTGGTCACCAAGTGATTTTCCGATCGTAATGTTTTCCAGAGATATGTGAGGAGAGATAGCTAGAGTTATTATTATTATCAGTGGTGTGTAAAGAGTGAAGTTGGCATTAATACCTGCATGTCCTAAATTTAAGCAACGTCAATCAGTTCGAGATCGTATATTGGATGTGTTTTATGAAGGAATACGGCAGTAGACTAGTCCCAATTCATGTTAAATTTGGCACTATGACAGTAGTGAGTAAAGTAGGCATTTTATGAATGTCAAGGCACGTTGATGTGCAAGCGAAGGTAGTGATCTACGTATGATGAAGTGAAAGAGTGGCTATATATGAAATATGAGTAGAAATTGACGCGTCATAGATATGATATTGAGTGGTTAATGATGTATGATGGTTGTATTTATTGTTTTCTTCGCGAGAGATAGTCATAGTTGTACGAAGTAAGACCTCGTGATTTCAAATGATGTTTCTGAGAGTGTCATTGAATTCTCGCCAATTCCATGCAATAATTCTGGATCCTACGCATTTTACCTAGCTTAGGATATGATCTCGAGACGTGCAGTGCAATGTTTTATCCGTATTAGCCTACCTAGAGAAGCATATATGTATTCTAGATAAGATTTGAGCTTTCACTGATTTACTTAGGACGATCTTGAATACTCTCACGGTATATAACTCCATTTCTGGATAATTTCAACCTATAGGCTGATCGCTGGTGACCTAGATTTTCAAAGGAGAATCATTTTTCTTTTAGATGGAGATAGTGTCATATGATCAAGTAGATTTTCCATTGGTAGTATGTGCTATGATAACTCTGTATGATAAGTGTGGTGACGTTTCTTGCTACTTCGTACGCACGTAGTCCTATGTCAATAAGCTAAGGTCATATTACCTTAAGTTCATAAATTAAATCTTGCGAGAATGTTACTTGTAGGGTGATTACGGCTTACAATGGACGTAGCTTAGCTCATGATGTGTGACACAAGGAAATATGAGCGTCTAAGAAGCAACTAAGTAGGCAGAAATGAATGTTTAAAACGTAAAACATATACGAGTGTACTTGTCAAAACAATGCAAGAAGAGCTTTATAATAGCCTTATTGATAGTCTTAAAACTGCAGCAGACAATCAGTCAGTGAAAATTTAAGTAATGTGACAGTTTTAGAGTAGGGATTAGGTGTTAACTAACATAATCTAATGCGGATCCCAAGAATAATTGATTCAAACAACTCGAACTCCATTTCTTGACTGAGCATTAACTCAGAAATTCCACTAGCGTTCCTTTATTTTCTCAAGAGTGTACCACTAGAAAGACTGTAAATAATAGTTAATAGGATTTTTATTTTCTTCTTTGAGGATGCATCCTATATTCTTAGTGTACTTAGTTTTAATGTTTATTTTCTTGCCAGGATGGCACATGTAAATACCATTATCTGTATTCATATTAATTTATTTGGTCATCACCCAGCTCTGTGGGTGAATTATATACGAAGAAAAACATAGCTTTTTCAAAAATTTCCCAGATGTTACATGTAATTTGTGCTAATAATTGATGATTTCGGAGATTAAGGAGTTTATTGAAAGGAAGCAATTTAATCCGAGAAGACATTCATTTAGGTTGAAGTCGGAAGATGTGATTTCTCTAAAGGTTGTTGACGGATATGAATTATTGGGTTGACAATGAGTCACTCATTTCAAGAAATACTTCATTAGTAAAAATTTGAGATAATCTTCTTGAATATTTGACTTAATATTTAAATAAATATGGAATAGTGAAACCTAAACACTCTTTCTCTGTGTTCTTAGAATAAGAATTAGTTGTAAGACTGTAGTAGTATCAAGCGACGACAATTTCCATAAGAGTTAATGAGAATATGGTACCTAACTAGATACGAGTAAGAGACGTCTTTCTGCGTTAGTTAGAGACTACCATTGATCGACCTGGACGTTTTTCTGTTACGGAACTCACACCCGTAGAACTTAGTCACCAGAGTTATTGAAGTTAGAGCTAGTCAGGATCTCTTGTGTCCATGCCTGGACGCGGGAACGGCGCATTAATAATAGGAAGCAGCTTGCTAGTTTTAATACTTGGAAACATATTAACAATGTCAAATGAGTGTATGGTATGATGGGCCTGTAGTTCGAAGTTGTTTAATTTGTTGACCAACTGTATGGTACTCTCTATAGACTTGTTTGCAGCGAATCTATAGCGTTGTCTAAGAAATTTCTGGATAAACTGAGCCAATTTGTATAGGGGGCTGGGTCTGTAATTTATTATGGGTGTTCAATACGGAGTTCAAAGTAAGTTCAATACGGATAAAAAATTAAATTTATTACTTTAAATAATTTATATTTCCTCAAGTTTGTTTCTGATACTCCTGCTGTTTACAATGGTGGGAGAATGGGGTGAACACTATTTAACAGATACTGAGAAAGCAAACCTATTTAGTAGGGAATTCAGAGATTCAGTAGATGATTGTCAGGAGTTGGAAACCGAAACAGAAGATAGAGAGGGAGAGAGACAGAGGGAAACAAGAAGCTTCTAATTCACAAATGAAGATATTCTCAGAGAAATTCAACTGCTTCAGCAAGGAAAAGCAGCAGGAAGTGATTAAATTACTGGGGAGGCATTAAAGACAATGGGGTGGTACATAGTGCCTTATTTAAAATGTCTCTTTGACTATGTCATAAATAATAATGTAATACCAAAGGAATGGAAGGAATCTATAATAATACTGTGCCATTTCACTGTTATAAGAAGTTCCGTCCGTAAGTAGAACAAAGATGGAACCCAGGTATCTTAGAATAATTAACGTCGAAAGGTCTGATCATACCGCAAGCGAAGGCGAAAGTATTCACATCCAGCGGGAGAAAAAGAATTAAGATCCACAAGGCAGTGAAAAGGATCGAACGGGAATATTGTTACTAACAATTATTAAAAAAATTAGAAAAACGAGATTGGATTACTACCTGAAATATACGAGTCGAAGACGGAATTAACTGCACCAGAATTTTAAGGACGGTACAACAAGAAATCAGCTCAGCGGGATAAAGAACGGATTTTTAGAAACTACGTTGCGAATTAAGTGGAAGACTAATAATTTCATTCAGCGAACTCCAAGAAACGTGGAGAGTTGAAAATAACGGCAGCAAGTTTACGTCACAACAGTCTCTGCTGACGTATTTCACGATATTACCGAGGTTAGAGAGTTACAGAAATGGAGTCCTACAATAGCCCGAAATTGAGTGAAGAAAGAGAATTTGATCATTTCAAATTATAAAATTACATCACCCCAAGGAGAATATTCGACAAGTAGATCAACTCTTTCAAAAGGAACAATCTTTGCATTAGACAGTTTCTCACAGCTATTCACAATGGAAATGCTAATTAATCTTATTTGCTATTCTATTTCAACTAGTCCAGAGTTGAGCAAGATGTTCTAAGAAGATGATAAGCCAGACTGCCCAAATGGGTGCCGCCGGATGACGTTGCCTACCGAGATGACTAAGCCCGGATGAGAATGATGCTAATATTTCCCGTTCACCTAGGGAAATAAGAGGCGATGTTTCAATATGTCCTATCAGCTGGACATATGATGACGACTGGAGCTGCTGAATTCAGATAAGTCTTACTTTTAAATTAGTGTAATAATGTTTATATTCAACTGTAAGTGTAATATGATTTATTAATTTGTTCCGTGCGAAATGATTAAGCGACAAGAGTGGTATGATGAGTTAGAATGAAGGTGGATAGGTAATCTTCAGATATGCATGACAAATCCTTAGATAGGTAGTCAATCAGTGATGAAAGCCTACGTTCGAAATGTGATCCGTGTAGTGTGAAATACTGAGTTCGATAAGGTGACAGTAAGTTGTATGATATGTAAAAGAGCGATGTAGGTACGTGTGTACATTGGTTATAGCCAATGAATGTCAAGTTAGGAACCAGCAGTAAGATATGCTTGCTAGATAGACAAATGTGTTTATGATAATTGGAGGTTATGACGGAATGAAGGTCATAGTATCTGGAAATATGTCCATGAACCGTGATTAAAATAATAAGGGCCACGATTAAAAGAAGTGAACCCGTATTTAGTAAGGAGACAGAGTATATTCTTGAAAGTATAATAATAATATCTTAAGAGAGGTTGATACGTGATTGATAATTTAGAATAGTGATAGTTATTGATTCTTCGCAAGGATGAGCACGGTGAGGTAGTAGTGGACTTAATGGTTTTCATGTAGAGTTTTGCTAATAAGGAAATGAACGTGTAGCAGTTTCATGTACTGTTTATCTTACGAGCAAGCATAAAAAAATACAAATAAGATTGGAGTGACATCTGTTGGTTAGAACGCACACTTGGTAGTGTCAACGAAATCTCAGTTAGGAGGACGAACTAAACACATGTACTGTCACAAATGTTTTCTAATACCAATCTATCCTCAGGCGAGAGGAACGTAGTAACTTCTTAGGCGACTTCCTATCACTGATGACTGAATGAAAATGTAGGAATCATATTCGACGGTCAAGTCTTCACACCATGCACCACTTTAGATAACATATTTCAGATGAGACTAGTAGAGTAGTCGTTAACAAGTATAATATCGCACGTATGTTCAACTTAAAATGACGAGAGGATTCGGATCTTTAAATGGTATGTGTATCTTATTGGTACTGATTGAACCTTTTATGAGAACTACATTGATTTAAAAAGAGGACTTGTCAGACTTCACGCAGAATAAAACAACGTAAAGAAAGGAGCATGAATATTCAATATCCAACATTGTGACTTAATTATGTATGGAAGCATTAGGGAACTATCCTCCCAGGTTAATATCCATAGGTATTTATTAGTATGTTGAGAAAGATAGGAATGATTATATGGCAGTAAATGAATATGAGCTCCGAGGGAGAGCTAATCGTTAATTCAAACCTGATATGCAGTAGGGGAAATTCCAAGTCATGAGATATGGTTATAAATCTCAAAATGCGTCCTGGATACCGTGAAAAAGACACCCTCAGTCTATATTTTTGCTTATTGGAACTCATATTGTAAATATTTTTCTTTTCCTTTGCTAGGGTGCACCCAAATAAATTTTCTTTTTAGTTACCCAGATAAGTTTCTAGCTATCCAGATAAGTTTTTCTTTAGTTACCCAAGTAAGTTTTTAATTACTTATACGAATTTCAATTACTCACCTATGTTATAAACTATTTCATTAATTTAAGTATTCAAACTTCATCATTTCAATCCATTAATTGTACGCTTTATTCCGATTTGATTATTTCTTTAAGGGCCTAAGAGGGAGAATTTGACATTTTCTTTTGGACTTACGATTTTTAATTTGATAATTATGAGTTGGATCATAATAATATTCAGCTGAATAATGGCTCATGCGGAACTTAATAATTTGCCATACACTGTATTCTGTCCCTGATTTTGTGGGCAAGCAAGACCTGAGCACTTAGTGCAATGGATTTCAGTAGATCTATTGTAAAGGATGACGAAATCAAGCAACTTTTCCTTTAGAGTGCATAGTGGGTGCCGGATGTGCCAAATACCGGCAGATTCTCCGTAAACATTGCTTACATATATTTTTGCACGATACCGTCATTTCTTCGGTTCTTCTTTTTACCCAGAAATGTAGAAGAGCTGAATGAGCGATATGGAGCAATTAGAAGAGAAAAGGGAAATGATTAATTATATAATCGAATGGAGAAATAGGTAGACTTATGAGGTTAAGTCCATGTTCCCTAGAAGCAGGCCAAGTGAACAGTCGATCATACAGTTTCCTTTACCAGATTTTCTTGTGGGAGGATAGCTCAATATTCGAATTCTGGATTGAAACATTTGTATAATAAACAAATATGTAAAATTTTAAACAGTTCTTTCAATGTGTTCCTAGTATAGAGACCTAGATTTAAGTGAATGAATACGGTAACATCTTGATAGCATAAGAATTAGAATAAGCAACATATGAGAGTCGTTTCTATAGGTGATTTAAGTCTTATTTGGCTCCGTATGGTATGTCTTTCTCTTATTCGGAACTCACCACCCAAATTATAGAACTATATTAGTTGGAGAGGTCATAATTAAGCTAGCCTGGATGTTATGCGTCCTCTCAGGGAGCCGGGAACGGCGCAATACCAATTTATAAAGGAAAGGGTGATAAAAGGAAGCCAGAGAACTACAGACCAATCAGCCTGACCAGTATAGTTTGTAAAATACTGGAGAGTTTAATATCAAAGTACATCAGAGGGATATGTGATGATAAAAATTGGTTCATGAGGAGCCAGTATGGATTTAGAAAGAAATTTTCTTGTGAGGCACAACTGGTGGGATTTCAGCAGGACATATCAGATCAATTGGATTGAGGAGGTCAGTTAGATCGCGTAGCCATAGATCTTTCCAAAGCCTTTGATAGAGTGGAACATGGAATATTATTAAAGAAATTGGAGGGAATAGGATTGGACGTAAGGGTTACACGTTTGATAAAAACATTTCTAAATTCAAGGGTTCAGAAAGTCAAAGTAGGAAACGATGTATCGCAGGAAGAGAAAGTTTGGAAGGGAATTGCACAGGGTAATACAATCGGTCCGTTACTTTTCATAATACATGCAAATGATTTAGGGAACAATATAACATCAAAAATAAGATTGTATGCAGATGACATAATTGTTTATAGGGAAATAAACGACATTGAGCATTGTTCAGAATTACAAAGGGACCTTGAAAGTATCCAACAATGGGCTGAAGAAAATGATATGAAGGTTAATGGAGGCAAATCAACTGTTACAACTTTTACAAACAGGAGCTTTAAAACTGAATTTGAATATACTTTGGATGAGGTAGTTATCCCAAAAGATGGCAAGTGCAAATACTTAGGTGTGAGATTTGAATGTAATTTGCACTGGAAGGGTCATGTTGATGACATTCTTGGGAAAGCATACAGATCGTTACATGTCATAATGAGGCTACTTAAAGGATGCAACAAAGAGTTAAAAGAAAAAAGTTACTTGAGTATGGTTCGTACATTATTGGAATATGCAAACAGTGTTTGTGATCCTCACCAAGAATACCTAATAAAAGAACTAGATAGTGTGCAGAGGAAAGCAGCAAGATTTGTAACAGGGGATTTCAGGAGAGAGTAGTGTATCAGAAATGTTAAAGGAACTTGGGTGGGAAACTTTAAGTGAGAGAAGGGAGAAAACTAAACTTATAGGATTATATAGAGCCTATACAGGAGAAGAAGCATGGGGAGATATCCGTGAGAGGCTTCAGTTGGAAAATAATTATATCGGGAAGACTGACCACAAATATAAAATTAGAAGGAATTTTAGCAGAAGCGATTGGGGTACATTTTCATTCATTGGGAAGGGAGTGAAGGAGTGGAACAGTTTACCAGGGGTAGTGTTTGATCCTTTTCCAAAATCTGTACAGATATTCAAGAAGAGAATAAACAGCAATAGAGAAAATAAATGAAGTGTTAGAGGGCATTCGACCAGTGCAGGTTAATATAAATAAAAAATATGTGTGAATAAATTAATTCCATCCCCTGGTCTAAGGAGTTTGGACAGCCAAAGTAGGGGACTGCCTGTAGGGGTGAAGTACAGTGGGGACTTCGAGGGCCCTGGGACCGCTACGGTAGCTGTGAAGGCCCTTCAGGAACTCTGAAAAGTGGCGGCAAAAGGGGCTCGTTAAGGCGCAGCAGGTCGTTATGCTACTTAGGTTCCAGAATGGGTTAAAAAAATGCAATGTAAAGTTTAATCTTATACCAGTTGTATAGTATCATTTGAAGTAATTCCACATACTGTATATCAGTTGACTATATTTGTAAGTAGTACAGGAGATATTATAAGTAGAATTTTGTAAACAATATAAATTTATTAAGGATGAGCTGTGTGTTTAATAGAAAAAATTGTTAGCGTAAATTGTATAATATTGTATTGTAGGAAAATTTTCTTCTCTTGTTAATTTAATATTTAGTGCTTGACAATAATGTATTTTAGTGTACCATTTGCCACCGAGGTAGACACCTCATTTGCAAATAAAGATAATTTGATTTGATTTGAAGTACAAGCACCTAACCTCACTAAGATTTTGACGGACCAGTAGAGTTGTATCTATCTGGGTGTGAAGCAACTGTATATGAACTGGGGTTCTGTAAAACAAAATAATTTATGGAATCATACTGAAGTTCATAACAGCCTAATGGTAAAATGGAAGAATATTTGTTATAACATTTAGGTATTGGCATTAACGAGTTGGTATGAAATCCTGGCTGTGCTGTTACACTTATAACTTCGCTCTGAAATTTCCTATCATCAACAATGCTCCCAATTTGCACTGATCGATGATTTTCAGTCCTTCATACGTAAATTTTGCAGTCCATTGTCCAAATATATTTACACACATTGCTGTGCAGATCCCTTCCCCTCTGTGGGTGGGGGCAGTAGAATAACACCCACGGTATATCCTGCCTTTCGTAAGAGGTGACTAGAAGGGGCTCTCAACTTGGGAGTGTGGGTTGGCGACCACGGGGACCTTAGCTGAGTCCTGACATTACTTCCACTTACTTGTGCCAGGCTCCTCAATTTCATCTATCCTATCCGACCTCCCTTGGTTAACTCTAGTCATTTTCTGACCTCGGCGGAATGAGAGAACTTGAGGCTAGGGAGTCTTCATTTTCACGCCCATCGTGGCCCTTGCCTTCCTTTGGTCGATACCTTCATTTATCGAAGTGTCGGATTATTTCCATTTTTTCTATCTGATTAATGCTATTTACAGGACGGTTGCCTAGTTGTGCTTCCCCTTAAAACAGTAATCACACCCACCACCTCATAGACCCTTGGCCATCTTGTGGAGATATTTATTCCCCAATGTCAGATTTTCATTTATGTATACAGGCCGGTTAGCTGCTGGGAAACCTAAATCTTTTGAGCTTAATGTTGACAATCTTCCTTGCTGCGAGCAGTTCATCCTTTTTTTTTTTTTTTTTTACTGCAAAATTTTACGAGCAGCCTTCATTTCGAAGAACATGTTTATTCATTTGTAGGCAAAAGATGAAGTGTACTAAAGAAAGGTTCTGTACCATTAGCGTTTCGTAACTATCCTAGTTATGAGACTACTAATACCAAGAGTCGTAGAAAAAATGACTAGAACCACACCACCCTCACCCAAGAAACGCGAAAGAGTTGAAGATGCTTATCACAGGGATGACAAACAACTAGGTTTGTATTATAATTTCCTACAACTACCCTTGAATTAGCACTTTCACCTTAGCTTTCCGTTTCTATTTTCGGGTATTTATTACCCCTAAATTTTCTTTCATTGAATAATCCTTTAGGCGGATTCATATTTGCCACGTGACAGTAACAAAACACATTTTAATCCAAGGTAATTTGAACTTTAACATTTAAAGAATGACAAGGTGGAACCATTACTGTTGTGACAGTACGGCCAACGTATGAAGCTAAGTGTTACCTCCGCAATGAAAAGTTTACCAAGTATTTTCTCAAAATACTTTTCTCTCGCTGAATTTTTATTTAAAATTCTAGTGCAAGGTATGAATGAAATGTAATCTGAAACTATACATATATACTGAAATTAAAATTCAAACATGTTTGAGTTAAAATATTTATGTTATGGATACACCGAATATTTAAGTAGAAAAAAAGACATGTTTTTACCACGCCCCCTTCCTGACAGCAGCACTTGAATTTTAAAATTATATTTGAATAATCACTCTTAATCTAAAGATTAACATCAGAAGAAAAAGTATTGTGGTAAGTTCTGCTAAGTATCTAAATGCTATATAGTAAAATTGATTACTATTATTCCTCACAGTTAAGGAACGTCAGTTGGATTACTCCATTTCTCCGCAGTTTCATTATACAACATTATTTTGGCAAATATCAATTAAAGTAACCTTTAAGATTAATCATTTTAACAGTATTTACCTACGTAACATTCTTCATACCTCAAAATTATGACAAATCAGCAATCAAAGTCAATATCTTTTCCATATAGGAGTATGCATTTCAACGGCAAAAACTTAGGCCGCCAGCGCCACGTGCTGAGCTATGAAACTACTCCGATTTCAGAGCTTGGATCCGATTCTCAAGCCTGGTAAAGGAGCTAGCTAGAAGCACGCATCAAGTCGGCCGTGAGTCAAACCCGTAGACGCTACTATGAAGGAGCATTTTTAAGAAAGAAAACTGTTGATGGTAAAGTTTACGTTGTCGTTGTGGAAAAGGAACACGCACCTCGGGCGAAAAAAAGCTCAGATTGTTCCGACAGGGTATCTATTTTTGAGTTCGTCCCAGAACCTCCTTACAAATTCGCATGATTGGATTCATCCAGTAAAACTGCAATGTTATAATTAGATGAGGATAGTGTCAAAACTGTGTTAGCTATGGACATGAGAATGAAATTTTAGTATTTAAAATGAAATGAAATGGCGTATGGCTTTGAGTGCCGGGATGTGTCCGAGGACTTCGGCTCGTCAGGTGCAGGTCTTTTTATTTGACTCCCGTAGGCGACCTGCGCGTCGGGATGAAGATGAAATGATGAAGACGACACATACACCCATTATGGTTAAAATTCCCGACCCTGCCGGAATCGAACCCGGGGCCCCTGTGGCCAAAGGCCAGCACGCTAATCATTTGGCCATGGAGACAGACAGTATTTAAGATGTTCGTATGAGATTAAAAATATCATAATCTAACAATTCTGCAATCACGGTACTTGTCGGCAAAAAGTTATTTGATGATGATGATGATGCTTCTTGTTTAATGGGGCCTAACATCTAGATTATCAGCCCCTAATGGTATATGAGACGAAATGTAATGACAAAATTCCAAAATTCATCCACTGACCAGAATTCAAGACTGATGAGGAATGAATGAATATGAATTTAAAATAATCAGCAAATCCAACTCACAATACTGAAAGATAAAGTAATTCCAAAATACACCCACTGACTAGAATTCAAAAAGACGAGGATAAATAATGATGATGAACATAAAACAATCAGCGAATCTGACCCATAATGCCCCACCTTCCCATAAAATAAACAATGGTATAAAGTGAAAAAGGGGCTAGATCCAGAGCAAAATCCTCTAAATCGATGATGCCTGTTGTCTAAAGGGGTTCAAAATCCTGGTCACCGGCCCCTCATTGGTACTAACTGCTGATAAAGTAGAACCATGATGTTCCTTATGTAGTGGTACTAATTACAGGTAACGCAGACCTATGGTGTTCCTCGCATAACGGCACCACACATAGTTGTACTAACCACAGGCAACATAAACCCATGGTGTTCCGCATACAGTGGTACTAATCATGGGTACTGCAAACCCATAGAGATCCACCCCCTTGGTGATAATTACAGACCCAGGGTGTTCCTCACATAGTGGTACTAATTGCAAATAAAGTCAGGCAACCCATAGTGTTCCTCGCATTATGGTACTAATCACAGGCAATCTCATGGTTCAAAATCCATTATCCCTTGGTTGCCCTTTTAGATGCCTCTTACAACAGGCAGGGGATACCATAGGTGTATTCCTCATTTGCATCCCCCACCCACAGGGGGTGAAAGTTATATGAAATATGTCTGTACTTCACGAGTGCGGCACACATGTGAAACATCTGCTAACGCTGGCAATTGTTAGTACTTACCAGTTCGTCTACAGTACCATGTCAACATTTCCTATTGTTGAAAAATGACTGGATTCACTCTATCTGAACGGAATCACCCCATTTTACGGTATGCAGGAGACTAAATATCGATCTGGAAGAGTCCAGTCATTAAGATGATGCTGGTTTCCACAAACTCACCACTGGCCATTTGGCTTACGTAAAGGGCTGGGATTTAGAGGGAGCAAATTATGTTGTGATTCAGCACAAACTGACGCTCTTGCTAATACACTGGAGGGCCACTATTAGTTGCAATACAAAACTTTTTGTTTGATCTCACTGGATAAGTAGGCCTATAGGTTTTATCAATTTAAGATATTTCCTGAGAAGATGCAAGTATTTGCAAGTTACATGGAGTGAACTATTGTATCAGCTGAATCTACTGTACTCAGAACTGCACTAAAATTTAGTTGAGTATGGTATTATTATCAATCAACACTTTCTTTTTTATATCTATTAGAAGGCCAAACTGATGAAGGAAGACTGCACTGATAAAGCCTTTTGTAGTACGTACTGGTTACCCCGAAGAGCCACTCAAAACTGCGTTTTAAATCTAAGTCAAGATATATATATTTCAAAGGTGCACATAGTGGATTACAAATGAGCCTATTGTGACAGCTCATTTTACTACAGATCTCATCAATAGGTGAATTATTAAAATAATACAAAGATAAATGAGAGAAAAAATGTTTATTAGGTTAAAGTA